>NC_084553.2:31990950-32038450 GCF_033978685.3 Nerophis lumbriciformis
AATATAAATTGAAAGGCATTAAACACATTGGGCTTTTCATGTTGCACTCAAAGAACAATTTACAATTTTCCATATAACATATAGTCTGCCATAATCAAGAATTCGGTTAGAACAGAAGAGAAAGTTTTACTGACATTATATTAAATTATTCATGATTTCTGGTTGCCACTCCTGGCCTGTGCTTTAAGAAAAATACAATTATTAATAATTAATTAAGTCCTAAAAACAAAACTATGGATACATGTACACAGATAAGCCCTGTAGCAGGTAAAACACATTTATTAAAGACAAAACACAAATTGTAAAAAATGTTTACACAATTTTATAATTTCACTTGCATTAGTTGACTGCTAATTGAACAGTTTTAACTGCGCTTATATTTTGCATCAAGCCAAGCAGCTGTGTCTACATATCTACATGTGCACAACAGGGGAGCTGGTTGACTTATGAGAGTATGTGTGTTTGTGAGAACATCTCCCCTGTACTCCTCGACCACGGTCTGGGAGCCGACAAGCAGGAAAGGTGTAAAGCAACACTTGCAGAGGGGCACCTGCCTGTTTAAAGCGTCACCTTTATTGCTAGTTTTGAAGCCCAAATACCTCCATATTGCGCTTCACACACCCTCTTTACTAACCAGTAGAATTGTCGTTTTTTGCCATTCTTCCCCACCACAACGGTATTGCTTGTACGCACTTGGTGTGTGCGTTTTGACACACTCAACATCATGCACCTTGGCTCTGTAGTCACCGCCGCACAGCGGCATTCAGATGAAAGAACGGTACGGATATTTTTCAAAGGTAGTATAGTACCGATTTCAATTGATTAGTACATCAATACTTTATTAGTACCGGTATACCGTACAATCCTAGTATGTATGTATGTGTATATGTATGTATACTCATGTATGTATATGTATATGTATGTATGCATATATATGGATGTGTATATGTATATATACTTATATATGGATGTGTATATGTATATATACATATATATATTGATGTGTATATGTATGTATACATATATATATATGGATGTGTATATGTATGTATACCGTACATATATATATATGGATGTGTATATGTATGTATACATATATATGTATATGGATGTGTATATGTATGTATACATATATATTTATGTGTATATGTATGTATACATATGTGTGTATGTGTATATGTATGTATACATATGTGTATGTATACGTATCTATGTATGTGTATACGTATGTATGTATGTGTATATGTATGTATGTATGTATGGGTATATGTATGTATACGTATGTATGTATGTGTATATGTATGAATACGTATGTATGTATGTGTATATGTATGTATACGTATGTGTATCTGTATATGTATGAATACGTATGTATGTATGTGTATATGTATGTATACGTACGTATACGTACGTATGTATGTTTGTGTATACGTATATGTATGTATGTATGTGTATATGTATGCCGGTAGTTTTTTTCATAATATTGAGCTTGCAGCAGCCAGCGTCATCTCACAAGATCCTTGGGTGCCGTGAATGTCAATCAAGTGACAAAAGTGACATCCTAGTGAAGATTGATGATCGCTAATTCTTCATTTTCTTTGCAGCAACCTTAAGGCTCCATCACATTGGATGAGAAGCGTTGGTTTTCATCCAGTCTCGTCTCGTCTCTGTACATTGCTGCATTCATCTTCGCTTGGTCAGGAAGGTGACCAAGAACCCGATGGTCACTCTGACAGAGCTACAGCATTCTTCTGCAGAGAGAGGAGAACCTTCCAGAAGGTCAATCATCTCTGCAGCAAACCACCATTCAGGCCTATATGGTAGAGTGGCCAGACCGAAGTCATTTCTCTGGAAAAATGTTTGCTAAGACACACCTGCAAGACTCTTAGACGATGAGAAACAAAATAATCTGGTCTGATGAGAAAAATATTAAACTCTTTGGCGTGAATGCCAGGCATTGTGTTTGGAGGAAACCAAGCAACGCTCGTCACCATCCAGGCCAATACCATCCCGACAGTGTAGCATGAGCGTGGCAGCGTCATGCTGTGGGGATATTTTTCAGCGGCAGGAACTGGGATAGTGGAAAAGATGATAGCAGCCATGTACAGAGACATCGTGGATGAAAACTGCTTCCCATACAACCTGATGGAGCTTAAGAGGTGCTACAAAGAGGACATGGTCAAAGAGGAATGGGCGAAACTGCCCAAAGATTAGGGTGTCAGGCTTGTGGCATCGTATTTTGAAAACAAATTGAGGCTGTAATTGCTGCCAAAGGTGCATCAACAAAGTATTGATCAAATGCCATGGATACTTAGTATATACATATATATAGCCATATATATACATACATACATATATATGTACATATACATATATATACATGCATACGTATGCATATATATATACATATATATATATATATATATATATATATATATATATATATATATATATATATATATATATATATATATACATACATACATACATACATACATATATATATATATATATATATATATATATATATATATATATATATATATATATATATATATATATATATCTTAATATGGTTATCCAAAAAATAGTGCTCGATACCGTAGTAGAGCGCAATATATGTATGTGTGGGAAAAAAATCACAAGACTATTTCATCTCTACAGGCCTGTTTCATGAGGGGGGGTACCCTCAATCATCAGGAGATTTTAATGGGAGCATTCGCATACCATGGTTTATATAGGGCACGGAGTGGGTGGGTACAGGCTGGCGTAGGGGCGTGGTGATTGGCTCATGTGTTACCTAGGAGGTGTTTCCGTCTATGGCGGCATGCTGTTACAATTTCGCTGCGCTTGTTGAGGGATGACAGGTCTGGACGGTAAATAATAAACAGTTTCTCTTTCAAGCATAGGTTGCATCTTTTATTACCACTATTGTAAGGTGTGCTGGATGCAAGAATTTGCCATGTTATTGAATATTCAACATTATTGTCTTTGAGGTCCCAAATGTGTTTGCTGAGTTCTGTGGTATTTCGCAGGTTTTTGTTCCTGAAAGAAGCCTTGTGATTGTTCCATCTGGTTTTGAATTCTCCTTCGGTTAATCCTACATATGTGTCGGATGTGTTAGTGTCCTTGCGTATTACCTTAGATTGGTAGACAACTGATGTTTGTAAGCACCCCCCGTTGAGAGGGCAATCAGGTTTCTTTCGACAGTTACAGCCTTTGTTGGTTTTGGAGTCGCTCTGTCTGGGGGCCGACGGCTCATTTGCAATTGTTTTGTTGTGGTTTGAGATGATTTGTCGTATATTGTTCATGCAGCTGTAGCTCAATTTAATGTTGTTCTTGTTGAATACTTTTCTTAGGGTGTTGTCTTTGGGAAAGTGTTTGTCAATCAGATTGAGGAATTTGTGTCCAATGTTAGTTGAGACGTTTTTGCTGTATGGGGGGTTGTACCAGATGATGTCGTTTCGTTTTCTGTTCTTTTTTGGCTGGTTTCCTGGCGTGGGTTCATAGGTGAGGGTGAAATTGTATCCGCTTTCATCAAGGGCTTTTTGGTACGGGGGGGTTGCTTGGTCAAATTCAGCTTTGCTAGATGACAGCATCGATAGCCTTTTATTGATTCCGGTAGGTATTCTTTTCGTGGTGGTGGGTGGGTGGTTGCTGTCATGGTGCACGTATTGGAGTGTTGTGTTGGGTTTCGTGAATGGTTGGTAGCTGTTATTTCTCAGGTTGAAAGTGACGTCAAGGAAGTTGACGGTTTGCTTGTTGGCTTCAATCGTGATCCGTAGGCCGTTCACTTTGAAAATTTGGCATATGCGCTTCTTGGTATTCTCGCTGTTCCTTGGCGAGGCGCGACACACTGCCAGTCCGTCATCACGGTAAATACCAAGGTTCAGATTGAGGCTAGCGAGCTGGGAGAGGAGGAAACTCCCAACGAGTTCACACGTTTCTGCTCCGTCAAAACTTCCCATAGTGACGTCAAATGTTGCATTGTTCTTTTTTTGCCATGGTGTACTGTTGTGGATGAGGATGGAGTTTTTTGCGTGGATGATGATGTTTCTTTCGTTGCCTGTGATTGAGTCGTAGTCTGAGGCGAAGTCTAGTGCTTGAGTCAGTAGGTATATATATATATATATATATATATATATATATATATATATATATATATATATATCTCCATCCATCTTCCTCCGCTTATCCGAGGTCGGGTCGCGGGGGCAGCAGCCTAAGCAGGGAAGCCCAGACTTCCCTCTCCCCAGCCACTTCGTCCAGCTCCTCCCGGGGGATCCCGAGGCGTTCCCAGGCCAGCCGGGAGACATAGTCTTCCCAACGTGTCCTGGGTCTTCCCCGTGGCCTCCTACCGGTCGGACGTGCCCAAAACACCTCCCGAGGGAGGCGTTCTGGTGGCATCCTGACCAGGTGCCCGAACCACCTCATCTGGCTCCTCTCGATGTGGAGGAGCAGCGGCTTTACTTTGAGCTCCCCCCGGATGACAGAGCTTCTCACCCTATCTCTAAGGGAGAGCCCCGCCACCCGGCGGAGGAAACTCATTTCGGCCGCTTGTACCCGTGATCTTGTCCTTTCGGTCATGACCCAAAGCTCATGACCATAGGTGAGGATGGGAACGTAGATCGACCGGTAAATCGAGAGCTTTGCCTTCTGGCTCAGCTCCTTCTTCACCACAACGGATCGATACAGCGTCCGCATTACTGAAGATGCCGCACCGATCCGCCTGTCGATCTCACAATCCACTCTTCCCTCACTCGTGAACAAGACTCCGAGGTACTTGAACTCCTCCACTTGGGGCAAGATCTCCTCCCCAACCCGGAGATGGCACTCCACCCTTTTCCGGGCGAGAACCATGGACTCGGATTTGCTGGTGCTGATTCCCATCCCAGTCGCTTCGCTTTATATATATATACATATATATATATATATAAATATACATAAGTGCAGTGAGCGCGTGCACACACACTTAAGTAGTCCCAGAGAAGTAACCAACAAGTTGCAGTCCTTTTGCTGTTACGATAGAAAATTCATTCAATGATAGTTAACATATCTTATCTAAGTCGCTGTCATTAGCACAACCAAAACCAATGCGTGTGTACATGTTGCATGCGCGCATTATTACGTTTTTAGTTGCTCAAAGATGTAAAAGATAGTTCCTTCAGTCAGTGTAAAGGTTGCAAACAGCCTTTGTACACACTTCAAAGAGAATTGTTTTGCTCTTAATAAAAAACAGCATTGACAGATTTTAATGTCGAGAGCAAATCAAAAGGCATGCAAAATGGATGTGTAAACTAGCGCTTCACTACTGTTTTGGTCTTCAATAATGATGAATACAAATAAAGAAACATTGTGGTTTTATTACTGAAAACTGCTAGCATACCTATTCATCTTAAGCACATTACATCTATTGTGTCATACAAAAAGCCTGGAATTTGTATTTGTTATTTTCCATTTATCTGCTTTATGGTGTCTCTCAAATAAATCAATTCCATCTAAGAGATTTTACTTTTTTTCCATCCTCAGTACAACGAAAACCACCGTGACTTGAATGCCAAAGCTGCTTGGCAGTTGGGCTACACAGGTAAAGGGGTGGTTGTGTCCATCCTGGATGATGGAATAGAGAAGAACCATCCTGACCTGATGCAGAACTATGTAAGTATAAATCCTAAAAGTGTCAATACAGAAACAGGGATGTTGTCTAGTCTGATACAGTAAAATATTTTGGTTTCCCTGTGTCGAGATGAAATCATTCGACTGCCTTGGGTGTGCAGATTTTTTCTCACCTTTTACATAAATACTAGTGCTGTCAAAAAATGAAAGGTGCTTTTTGCACTTTCCTTACAGTAACATTTTTCAAAGCAAAACATTTAACACCACTTTTGTTACCATTAGTGGTTTAATAGAACACAATTGTTTAACAATTGTTTTTATTTTTCAAAATTATAAAGTCTATGTAATAAAATTGTTCATGGGCCCTAATAAAATGATTGATTTTTACAGCTGTCACTCACCCTGTCTCGTCAACATGTACACACAGGCAGCATGTGCACACATGCAAAAGCAGTCCAGGAGAAGCAATGAATCATTTGCAGTCATTTTGTTGTTATGATAGAATATACATTCAGTGACAATGATAATGCCAACATTAGCTGTCCAAATTGCTATTATTAGCTAACAACACCTAAAGCTAATGCGCGTGCATGTGTTACGCAAGTACGTAATTACGTGATTATGTACCAGAAGCCATAAGAGGGCGTGATGTACTCTATAAATACATTGAAAAGTTGGCGCCCTCTAGGCATCTGTGTAAATGTTGCAAACAGCCCCTTTGTTTGTTTTAATCAGAATGATTACAGAGATGTTGTGGATTTATTGTGATTAATAGTTGTGCACATAGACTCAAGAAAAAAGGGAATAATATGCATTTAAGATGTTTACAAAACACCTTTATTTACCCTTGTGCAACCCTATGACACAAAACTCTTGTTATGTAATGAGATTGTTTACTATACCTGTTAGCGATCAAAGATTTTGCCAGGGAATTATTTTTTTTTCCATTTAATTTCATTGTGTTGATTGCAACGTTGTTAAACTAGGATATACAAATAAAGTACACATACTTTCTCTTAAAGCAACACTAAGTAACTTTTCAACCTTCATGAAATGTTTTCATAACTTTTGGGATGATACATCGACATACAAATAGTTGAATGACACCTCTGTCATGGCCTGAGCGTTTCTGTATTGCTTTTACTGACACTTAGCAACTTCAAGGAGGGTGGCAGGAACTCTGCCACACAAAAAAAACTACAAATGTGCTGATTGCTAATCGGAAATAAATAGCCACCAGCTTGATAGTTCGCAGTTCAAAGGTTTGAAAAAACTCCTACTCCGTGTGTATATATATATATATACTGTATATGTATATATATGTATATATATATATATATATATATATGTATATGTATATATATATATATATATATATATATATATATATATATATATATATGTATATGTATATATATATATGTATATATATATATATATGTATATATATATATATATATATATATATATATATATATATACAGTATGTATATGTATATATATATGTATTAAGGGTGTAACTGTACACAAAAATTTCGGTACGGTACGTACCTCGGCTTAGAGGTCACGGTTTGGTTCATTTTCGGTACAGTAAGAAAACAACAAAATACAAATTTTTTGGTTATTTATTTACCAAATTTGTAAACAATGGCTTTATCCTTTTAACATTGGGAACACTATAATAATTATGCCCAAAAATAGAAATAGCTCTGTGTGTGATGAATGTGAGCCACCACTAGGCTGATCAGTGCAACAGCAGGCAGTCATGAATGATAAGGATAATAATAACATACATATACACACAAGGTCGATTACCAGGGTTAATGTGGTCAACATATATCAAATAAAACCTAAACAAGATAAGGCTCAGAATGGTTTCTTAACAAAACCTTTCTACATATAAAGTGCTTTTTTTGATTGATTGATTGAGACTTTTATTAGTAGATTGCACAGTACAGTACATATTCCGTACAATTGACCACTAAATGGTAACACCCGAATAAGTTTTTCAACTTGTTTGTCGGGGTCCACGTTAATCAACATTAAACTGCCTCAAGTTGTTGCTCAGATTAAATAAAATGACAAAACGTTTCTTCTACATACAAAAAGTGCAACATTAAACAGTTTCAAGTCAACTCAGCCTCAGATTAACTTTTCTTTCCCCCCCCTCAGCCTTTAACCCTGGTGACTTTCACTCAATCTTCATGTTTTTTGCCAGAAAAATCAGTTTATCCACATTGTCTGCAGAAAGAGCAGAACTGCTTGCAATTACAATGGCACGGAAGTAGCAGGTATGTAGGGCTGCAACTAACGATTAATTTGATAATCGATTAATCTGTCGATTATTACTTCGATTAATCGATTAATAATCAGATAAAAGAGACAAACTACATTTCTATCCTTTCCAGTATTTTATTGAAAAAAAAAACAGCATACTGGCACCATACTTATTTTGATTGTTTCTCAACTGTACATGTTGCAGTTTATAAATAAAGGTTTATAATAAAAAAAACAAATACAAAAAAAAAAAAAAAAAATTGCCTCTGCGCATGCGCAAGCATAGATCCAACGAATTGATGACCAAATTAATCGCCAACTATTTTTATAATCGATTTTAATCGATTTAATCGATTAGTTGTTGCAGCCCTACAGGTATGGCGAGGTAGTGCCTGGCTAACTTGGCAGTAAGAGGATATATGGGCTCATTGTTCTTCCACCAAATAAGTGGGTCAAAATTTTGTTTTTAATGCAATATGGTCTTAAATCTGATGCTATAAAAACATTTGTTATTGCTTTAGCCCTGCCTGACTCGCCGAGGAGAGGCTTCGTCTTTCTCTTCGTTGAAGCAATGTTCACTTGGGGGTGGTGCCGCTTCAAAATGGGTTAGCATGTTTGACGTGTTGCCAGAAGCATACTCCACCGCTGTTGAACAATGTCGGCAAACAGCTTTTGCTTTGTCCGCCTCTCGTCCTCCATTGTTTTATTGCACCGCGAAGCCGAAGTGTTCCCAAATGGGAGATCTTAACGAGGCAGGAGGGTCTTCCAGCTCTCACTTTTACATGCCGTGTGTTGTTCCTCGGTGTGCATTGTTTACTTACATTGTATACTTTTTAATATGTCCGTGTGGAAACTCGTTCGGTACACCTCCGAACCGAAACGGTACAATACAAATTACAATACAATTTATGGCATTATTTAATTTCTTAAATGTTTCACTTTTTTAAGTGGATTAATATTGGCCTGTAGATCACTGGATCAATAGGAGGACGGTTGATGAAGTGCGGCAGCGGCAGTTGTGACTTGTGATGTGACACTAGCTCTTACTGGCATGCGTGACTTTAAATTACTTTTTAGGAGGAAATATTGTTGCGTTACAAACTTTTGTGTGGTGATGGTTCCTTATTTGGGATTATTCCAAGCGAAATATCAGAGCATATCTTTTTTTTAATGCGTTGCAATGGCACCTAAAGTAAATGAGACAGCGCTTGTGTCATATTTACGATGATCAGCTGAATAAAAAAAAAGAATATCGATGGCCATATTATTTCTCCAAAATCTTAACCGTCCTCTTGGACTGACCCAATTAGGAACCGGTCCCACAAAATACCAGTACTCGGTATACATCCCCACTTATGACACTTTTATGAGCATGTCAATTTTAGATCCTAAAAGTTAGTGTGTACAGTCAATCTTAAGATTGCGCAAGGGTTAATGTGGCAATTTAAGATGTAAATAGTTTGGTTAAACGAAATACCCTTCCTGCAGAGTACCAGTCTGCATTATACATTATTGGTTGATGTTCCATCATGTTTTTTTTTACTCCAATTTCCCATCAAGAGGGCCAACTCTTGTTTAGTGTCTTCCATGTTGACTTGGAACTGTTGAACTGCACATATGCGCATGCGCGACAGTAACACGACTTGGACAAACTGCACAAAACTAGCCAGTGACGTTTTAGGAATTGATTGTGCGCTGCAGATTAATTTATTATGTAAAAATAATTAACTAATTAAAAATAATGAAGGATTTATCTGTATTAATAAATTCATTTTAAAATACATTATAATACTTGGCATTTGCCAACAACCAGATTATGACTGTTGGCCTGTTTTTTCATAGGACCCTGATGCCAGCTATGATGTAAATGATGGAGACCCAGACCCTCAGCCTAGATACACACAACTTAATGACAACAGGTTGGTATCTGCATGTTTCTTTCTTCTTCAGGCAGCTGACATTTAAATAGGCTTCTTGTTTGCATTGCTAAAGAAGGCTAGAGATGTCATTTATCAAAGTCTATCCCATTTAAGAGTTCAAAGGATTTAAACGGTGTGCCTTTCAATTTCTTTTTGCATTTCAAAAATGTACACTTACTTCTTTTTATAGGCCCTGTCCTCATTTCTATAATTGCATTGACCTTTTCGTTCACTCTGTACCACCTGGGTGTTTGCACCATATAGCTTGTGTAAGCAAAGTAAATCTACCCAAGGATTAAGGATGTGTGTGAAGAAAACAGATTTATTGAAGTGGCCTCTGCAGGTGGCATTAGAGGTTGTTTACCACCACAGTGATGTCTTGCAGAGAACTGATTGAATTAAGTCATCAGAATCATGAAAGAGACTAAATCCCTTGGCTCAGAATGAACCAACCTTGTCTCCCCTTTAGTCCATAATCTGTACTACTTCTGACTTCTCCTTACCTTAGTTTTTATTTATTTATGATATAAGGTTTAAGCATGAATGAACCTCATACATGGCCAGTATTTGTTTTACAAATAAAAAGTTATAGATGTAGTTATTTTTCCCCACTGAAATTATGATATCTTATGAAGAGTATTATATCTGTCATTGCAAGCTGGACTGCTTTAAAATCAATGCCGTTAACAAATTAATCTACATAAAAGACATCCATCCATCCATCCATCCACCCATTTTCTACCGCTTATCCCTTTCGGGGTCGCGGGGGATGCTGGAGCCTATCTCAGCTACAATCGGGCGGAAGGCGGGGTACACCCTGGACAAGTCGCCACCCATACCCATGTTAAATCAAAGCTACAGAAAATAGCCGATTAATAATGCCGAATATACCTGCTTTTTATGGTCCCATATAGTACATTCAATGTGTAATATAATGGTAATGACTGTGTTGCGGCCTGTTGCTTTTTCTTTCATCATGTGTTTGTTTACGTAGGTTGGTGTTTAGTAATTGCACAAATCGGAAGTGGGTGTTAAAACCTGCAGTAAACAGTGCATCTGGAGGTATTCACAGCGCTTCACTTTTGCTGCATTTTGTTACGTTACAGCCTTATTCTAGAATAAATAAATTTTGTCCTTAAAATTCTTAATTTTTTTTTTCCTGGCCCTAAAATTCTAAACACAATAACCCATAATGACAATGTGAATATGTTTTTATTTGAAATTTCTGAAAAAATATTAAAGATAAACAAGTACATACATATTCACAGTCTTTGCCATGTTAAAGCTCAAAAGTGAGCTCAGGGCATCTTGTTTCAACTGATCATTCTTAAGACGTTCCTGCAGCGTAATTGGAATCCGCCTGTGGTAGATGTCTATATATAAAGGTCCAACACATGACCGTGCATGGCAGAGCACAAACTAAGAATTAAGTCGAAGGAATTGTCTGTAGACCTAGAAGGCCGGATTGTCTCGAGGCACACATCTGGGGAAGGGTACAGACAAATATCTGCTGCCTTCAAGGTCCCAATGAGCAGTCTTCTCCATCATTCGTAAATGGAAGAAGTTTGGAACCACCGGGGATCTCTGTTACTAAAGGTATGAAAGACTTAGCCTTTTTTTGGTTTAACTCCTATCTTACTGACAGGATGAAGTGCGTCTTCCATAACAATGTGACCTCAGGGTATTTTAGGGTAACGTGCGGAGTTCCACAGGGTTTGGTTCTTGGCCCTGCACTCTATAGCATATATATGCTGCCGCTAGGTGACATCATACGCAAATACGGTGTTAGCTTTCATTTTTGCTGATGACACTCAACTCTACGTGCCCCTAGAGCTGACCAACACACCAGATTGTAGTTACCTGTAGGCGTGTCTAAATAAAATTAAACAATGGATGTCCAGCAACGTTTTGCATTTTAACGCTTAAAAAAAGGAAATGTTGATTATCGGTCCTGCTAGACACCGACACTTATTTAATAATACCACCTTAACATTTGACAACAAAACAATTAAACAAAGCGACTCGGTAAAGAATCTTGGAATTATCTTCGACCCAACTCTCTCATTTGAGTCACACCTTAAGAGTGTTACTAAAACAGCCTTCTTTCATCTCCGTAATATTGTTAAAATTCGTCCTATTTTATCCACCACAGACGCTGATATCATTATTTATGCGTCCGTTACGTCTCGAAAATGAGACCGCTAGACTTTTGACAATAACAAGAAGGTTTGATCATATTACGCCTATACTGGCTCACCTGCACTGACTTCCTGTGCACTTAAGATGTGACTTTAAGTTTTTACTACTTACATATAAAATACTAAATGGTCGAGCTGCATCCTATTTTGCTGATTGTATTGTACCATATGTCCTGGCCAGAAATCTGTAATCAAAGAACTCTGGCTTATTAGTGATTTCCAGAGCCCACATCTGTGGTCCTTTCCAGGGTTTCACGTTGTTTCTATTGGGTTTAGTTTTTTTTGCTCTGATGTGGGATCTGGGCAGAGGATGTATTTGTGGTTTGTACAGCCCTTGGAGACATTTGTGATTAAGGGCTATATAAGTAAACTTGGATTGATTGATTGATTGATAGAGCTGTCTGGCCATTACAACTGAGCGATCTGGGAGAAGGGCCCTAGTCACAGAGGTGACTAAGAACCCGATGGTCACTCTGTCAGAGCTACAGCAATTCTCTGTGGAGAGAGAACCTTACAGAAGGACAACTATCCCTGCAGCAATCCACCAATCAAGCCTGTATGGTAGAGTGGCCAAACGGAAACCATTTCTTCGTAAAGGTTTGCCAAAATGTACCTGAAAACTCAGACCATGACAAAATGTTCTGGTCTGATGAGACAAAGATTACACACTTTGGTGTGAATGCCAGGTGTCAGGTTTGTAGGAAACCAGGCATCGCTCATCATTAGGCCAAAACCATGGTAGTGGCGGAATCATGCTGTGGGGATGTTTTCAGCAAGGGAAAGATGAATGCAACAATGTACAGAGAAATCCTGGATGAAAATCTGCTCCACAGCTTTTTTGAACTGATGATGGTTAAATTTCCAGCAAGACAACAACCCTAAGCACACAGCCAAGATATCAAAGGAATGGCTTCAGGACAACTCTGTAAATGTTTTTAAGTTGCCCAGCCAGAGTCCAGACTTGAATCCGATTCAACATCTCTGGAGAGATCTGAAAAGGGCTGCGCACCGACACTTCCCATCCAACCTGATGGAGCTTGAGCGGTCCTGCAGAGAAGAATGGGCGAAACTGCTTAAAAATAGGTGTACCAAGCTTATGACATCATAATGCTGAATTTCCCCCAGGGATCAATAAAGTACTTTCTATTCTATTCTATTCTATTCTATTCTATTCTAATCAACAAGACTGGAGGCTTTAATTTTTGCCAAAGGAGCATCAACTATTGAGCAAAGGCTGTGAATAATCCATGTGATTTCTTAGTTTTGTTAAAAATTTGCAAACGTTTCTGTAAAAAAATGTTTTTTACAGTGTCATTATGAGGTATTGTGTGTAGGCAAAAATTGATTTATTCCATTTTAAAATAAGGCTGTAACGTAACAAAATGTGGAAAAAGTGAAACGCTGTGAATACCTTCCGAATGCACTGTAAATCCAGCATTAAACACACATTTTCCACTTAAAACAGCAGTGTTGCTGGTTTAACTATAATTGATTATCGTTTACTAAATTGTGTATGGGTGCCAGAAATTAGTGTCAAAATCTTAAATTTTGCAACCTGTTGTAAAACAATGTGCGTAAGAATCACTGTGGAGCCATTACCGGTACATACTTTGACAGTCTCAACCAAAGCATACTTAAGCACCTCTTGCAGCACGTTTTTGCCTAGAGCCCAGCTTAGACACTTGCTATTGATATATCTCCCCTGCTGCACCTTTACCCAACACTCACCCCTCAGCCCTTATCTCTTGCCACCCAGCTCCCGATGCCTGCCCATGGCAAGACCCAATGAGTGTTTGTGCTGGATCTGAGTCCCTTGTCTTAGCCCATGTCCACACAAACAGGGATACTTTAAACAACGCATGCCCAGGCTTAAAAGGATTTCCATTCACACGAGTATAGTATAGCATACGCTGCTACACAAAATAAAACTAACTCTTGTGGGTAAATAAATGCATTTAATCATCAATTAGTGATATATTACATACACAGTGAAGTGTACATGTGTTCTTTCTTTCTTCAGCCCACACTAACAAAAAGCCCAAAAACGCGCATATGCTGACACACAAGATAAAACAAACTTGTGGAAATGTAATACATTTAATCATAAATATAGTGATGTATTACATGTACATTATCTTGGACATCAGCCCTCACTAACAAGGAGCCCAGCAAATTTGAAGAACCGCACGTGTGCTGCTACATAAAATAAAAAAACTTTTGTGGAATTACAATGCATTTAATGATCAATAAAGTAATACGGTGAATCTAAAAGTATTCACAGCGCTTCACTTTTTCCACATTTTGTTATGTTAGTGTTATTCCAAAATGGGAAAAAAAAAAGGTTTGTACACAAAATTTTACACACAATACCCTACAATGACAATGTGAAAAATTGTATTGTTAGGAATGCTCTTTGTAGCGGAGATCGTGACCCGAAAAAGCAGCAGACGGCGAGCAACGTGCAGGTACATGGGTGTTGAATGTCAAAAGGTCCAAAAATCCAAAGTGGAGTGCAGGGTTATGCACATAGCAAGTACAGGGAAACTGTGCAAGAAAAATAACTGAAGAGAGCTAACAAGAAAGAAAAGCAAAACAAGAAATTAAAAAAATGCCACAAATCGTGAGAGTTCTTCTGAACACCAAGACGCCAAACATTTGGAATGATCCCACCACCAACAAAGAAAAGAGACTGGCTTAAAAAGCCCTTCAACACCAGGTGAGACATTCAACACAAACAAGCCGCAGGTGAGGAGGGGAGCACTCAGAAAGAAAGTATAGCTAGCCCAAACAAAATACAAACACAACAAGAAGTGGAACCAAAATAAGAGCGTAAAACAAAAAAGGAAGCCAAAAACAGGAAAAACACAGGCATAAACATGTCTATATATAAGGTGCCACACTTAAATAAACCATATGTTAGAATTGCATGTCAAGTCATCATTAAATGGCCCTTATATGTCAAAAGGCATTAATAAATCATGTTCCTTTCGAATACCTCTATAACTGATAACAGTCGTTCAGCCAAGATGTGCTCATTTCAAAATTAGATTTACAGCCCCAAAATGTTATAGTTTTCATTTCGGTGTCCCGCCCTCCACCGTTTTACCAATTAGAAAGTCTGTGAGTGTGTTACATCTAGGTTGCCAGTTACGCACCGCCATCTTCGTCTAGCTACTGCCACTGGTAAAGTTACTAAACATGTCAGGCCTTAGTAAATCTAAAAGGCCTCGTTACAATTCTCAACTTATTCATGACAAAGCCAGGAACAAAACGAGGACTTGTATCGGGGATGCCTTTGCAAGATAGAGACGATTAAGTAGGTAAGGCATTAACATTTTCTTATTACTTGTAATAAATGGAAATGGACATTTCGTATGTAAATTATATTGTCCAATACAGTCTATGATCTTGTTTAACAAAGCTAGTATGTTCGTGCAACGAATGCTTAGCATGCTAGCCCGGTCAATGGGAGCATACGTATAGCCCAGTTTGATGACACATCGACATATAGGCTAACGGGGGAAATATATGCCCGTGAGCCTGTATGCTGATGTGTAATCAAACTGACAGGGCAAAATATATATCCTATGTGGATATGGGTAATGTCAGTGCCTATTTCGTTCTCAACGCAAAGGTAATGGGTTCCAACATTAGCACGGCTGTCATGGCAATGTAAAACATATGGAGATAGCCAAATCACATGGTAAAATAATTCCTCATTCATGTTCGCATATTGTGAACTACATGTACCAAGTTATATGGCAATCTGAAACATTTGAAACTGTAGCCTATAGGCATACCTTGCTAAAATGTGTCCTCCTTAGTTTTGGGTGTACATTAGGCTGCTAAGCATGCTCTACTTATTTTCACCAGTATAACCATTGTTGACGTTTGTTTTAGTCTTTGTTTTCTGAAAGAACTGACAATAAGCATATGATTGCCATTTGTTGTGATTTTGTACGCAGGCATGACGTAATTATTCCTGAAAATATTTATGTGTGAAATGTGTTAGTTAGAGATTTGTTATTGACAAAACGCTTGTCTATTCAACTAGTATGGTCCCAGCACCTCAACTCATAGGAAGAGGCAGTGGAAGTTTCAAATTCCTTGGAGTAGCCTAGTCGATCGAGCTGGATTCGACTGCGTATCTGGCAAACTCAGTCAGGGAGAGGGGGAGGACACTACACAATTTTGACCATGATTGCTGACCATTTCTGGCTAGATTCTTACATATGGCTCCTTTAACATTGCATAGCAGAGCACTAACCAAGAATGAAGTTGAATGAATTGTCTGTAGACCCCCGACCCCGAGACAGGATTGTCTCTAGGCACAAATCTGACGGTACAAAAAAAAATACCTGCTGCTTTGAAGGTCCCAATGAGCACAGTGGCTTCCATCATCCATAAATGGTAGAAGTTTAGAACCACCGGGACTCTTTCTGGAGCGTGCTGGCCACCTCGATCGGGGAGAAGGGCCCTAGTCAGGGAGGTGACCAAGAACCCGATAGTCACTCTGTCAAAGCTACAGCATTCCTCTGTGGAGAGAGGAGAACCTTACGGAAGGAACCTTATAGAAGGACAACTACTGTATCTCTGCAGCAATCCACCAATCAGGCCTGTATAGTGGCCAGACAGAAGCCATTTTTTCAAAAATGTTTGCCTAAATGCACCTCAAAATCTCAGACTATGAGAAACAAATGTCTCTGTTCCGATTAGACAAAGATTTTACTATTTAGTGTGATTGTCAGATGTCATGTTTGGAAGAAACCAGGCACCGCTCATCACCAGGCCAATACTATACCTATTGTGAAGCATGGTGGTGGCAGCATCATGGTGGGGATGTTTTTAGCGGCAGGAACTGGGAGACTAGTCAGGATGGAGGGAAAGATGAATGCAGCAATGTACTGAGACATCCTGGATGAAAACCTGCTCCAGAGCGCTGTTAATCTCAGACTGGGGTGCCGATTTATTTTTCAGCAAGACAACGACTCTAAGCACACAGCCACGATATCAAAGGAATGGCTTTCAGACAACTCTGTAATTGTCATTGAGTAGCCAAGCCAGAGCCCAGTCTTGAATCCTATCCAGAGAGATCTGCAAATGACTGTGTTGAGCAAAGCCTGTAAATACTCATGTAAATGTAATTTCTTAGTTTTTTTTATTTTTAATTCATTTAAAAATGTAAATGTAATGTAAATATGTTTACATTGTCATTATGGGGTATTGTGTGTAGAATTTTGAGGTCAAAAATGTATTTATGCCATTTTTGAAATAAGGTTGTTACATAACAAAATGTGGAAAAGGTGAAGCGCTGTGAATACTTTCCGAATGTACTCTATATTCCATGTACGATGGAGTGTACATTGTCTTTAACATCAGTGCACAGTAACAAGGAGCCTAGGATACATAGTTTTTAGTCACGCCTTCATCTACTGCTCTACGCATGGAACCAACACACTTAAGTACTGTAATTACCTTCACGATTACCTTCATGATCTGTTGTTCAGTAAGGGCCCATTTTGATGCGTCTTTTCATCAATAGAGGGATAGCAGCAGTTTGTTTAAGTTTAAACATCCAATATGTCTTCTTAGATTTAAACCCAGCAAGCCAGTGTTGTTTACTATTGTACCATGGAAATGACAGCGCACCACCGTGACGTCATCAGATAAGTACAAGCCATAAGTCTCCATTCAAGCTGTCTACACACACACACACACACACACACACACACACACACACACACACACACACACACATGCTGAATACAGACTTTTGAAACTCCCCCTGGCTCAGTGGTTTCGAAAGTGTGCGTTTTTAAGGACAAAAGTATGAGTATTTAGAGGCCAAAACGCACAGAAAAGTTTGTGTGGACATGGCCTTATAGTATATCGGTGCAGATGCATGTGTAAACAACCAGTAGGCACGCATGAAACGACATAAGGATGTGTTAGACTGAAAGTGCCTTTTCCTCTTCAGAAAGCTTAACTCTGTTCACCTCCATAAAGATGTCTTTCTTTCCTAGCATGCGGGCAGCAGTGAGGATGGCTCGGTAGCAATGTGACCATTCAACCACTTGTTTATTCAAGAAATCATGCAGTCGAGATGTTTCTTTTTCCAACGTGTCCGCCCAGTGCCATTAGGATGGTTTACACATGTGCTTTCTTTCGATTATATTGGTATTTTCTTTAAATACTTGACTTACACATGGTGTTTTTTCTGCACAGGATGCCAGCATAATTAAAAACCAAATTATTTGGTAGATTCAGAAGTGCTTTGCAGTGCAGGTCATATTTATATTACACTCTTAATCAACCATAAATTAGCTTCATAGTTTATGCATGTTTATCACAGCTCTATACATATCAATAAATATTAATTAGTTGGCATAAAAAATTGTGTAGGCAGACCTACACAATTTTCCAGGTCTATTTTTACATTGGCGCAACAGCAGGACAAATTGTTTACAAATGTCATTAACCTTAGCCTTGAAGGGGAACCACACTTATTTTGGAATGTCAATCATTCACAATCCTTATGTAAGACAAGAAAACGTTTTATTTTAGTTTTTTCTGTTTTTTATGCATTTGTAATTAAACGCTACAAAAAATCAGCTAACAATAGAGCCAATGAGAGTCGTTCTATTCCACCTTTAAAAGTGCTCTAAAAACATCCATCAATAATTTATATCAATGTTTTGTATACACGCTGTAAGTATAATAATAATAATAATAATAATAACTGGGATTTATATAGCGCTTTTCTAAGTACCCAAAGTCGCTTTACATGTAGAACCCATCATTCGTTCACACCTGGTGGTGGTAAGCTACTTTCATAGCCACAGCTGCCCTGGGGTAGACTGACGGAAGCGTGGCTGCAATTTGCGCCAACGGCCCCTCCGACCACCACCTTTTTTTTTTTGGATGGTAAGAGGCGGGGAGCGAACCTGCAACCCTCAGGTTTCTGGCACGGTTGCTCTACCCACTACGCCATGCCGCCCCTATATATGTAATAGGCACTTTAATAACTTTAACAGGCACATTAATAATATGTACTATTTACGTATTTTACAAATTTTAAACATACAGCAGCTCATTAATGTCACAGACTCATCACAATTTTCTATTTTCCGTTCAACAGCATCACTACTACTACTGACAGCATACTTGGTGTCAGACAAAGAAGACTACGTTAGGACAAATTATGAAGCAGAAAGTAAATTTTTTAGCCTGAATATAAGGAGGATGAGCAACAAGTTTTAAAAGCTGTGTGATAAACAAATGCAGCTTTAGTGAAACACATAAGAATCATGCAGCAGTATTTGAAAGTGCTGAACAAGATATACAAACTACGAACATAATCAAACAACGATCACTTGCTGTACAATGTATGCCCTCACTGCAATGCTGACTGATAGGATGTTCATATCTTTCAGTTTAGATGAAAAACCAAGCGTCTTTTCGTGTCGTTCTCGCCATTCCAGGTCTAAATTAGCTGTCAAGATGTACTAACTTGTTGGAATATGTCCTCGTCCTTCTACTTTCCAGGTAAGAGGGATGATTTATGATCTACAATAAAGTTTGACGAGCAAGGAAATGAGGAAACAGCTGATCATTCAAACACGCAACATTGGCACGCGAGCTTGTGATCACTGCGCTGGTATAAATAGTTTGTCTGTGTTAGCGCTTATAATAACAATATCACTATTACTTGGTTAATATTCAAGTCACAAAATGTAAATGGTGTATTGCTAAAGGGGAACTGCACTTTTTTTTAAATTTTGCCTAGATAGGTTCATAATTATTATGAAAGACATGACAACGGATTTTTTTTTAATGCATTCTAAATATTAAATAAACGTAAATAAATGTCCGCTCCCAGCAGAGCCAATGGGAGCTCCTCTATTTCGCTCATAAAATCCAATAAATAACCATTCAAAAACCGCCAACAATACTCCATTTACATTTTGTGATTTGAATATTAACCAATTATTAGTGATATTATTATTAGAAGCGCTAACGCAGACCAACTCTTTATAGCGGCGGCATGATCCCTACCGTGTGTCCCTATGTTTACATCATCAAGTGGTCTGCTGCTTCCTCGCTTCCTTACTCCCTGTAAGTTTTTTCTAGATCATATATCATGCATCTCACCTGGTCAGAAGAAGTCTGAGTAGGTGATCCGACAAGTTGGTACACTTTGACAGAACATGAGATTAGACGTGGATCACATCGGCTCCATTGTAAGCAGACTTTTGATCGCTTTTATTTAATATTTAGAATGCATTTAAAAAAATTTTTTTTTTAAAAACCTTCCATCGTCATCGTCATAATGATTGTGAACGATGGGCAAAATTCCAAAAAAAGTACAATTCCACTTTAAGAGATTCTGGATTAGTAGTGTGTCTGACCACATGTATCAAAAAAAGAGATAGATAAAATGCTTAAAGGTGCCATATGTAGTAATGTGGCCAGAAATGGTACTGCAATTGCAGTCAAAATTCTGTAGTCCTCTCCCACTCTCCATGACTGAGGTTGCCAGATATGCAGCCGAATCTGAATCCTATTCCAAGGAACTTCAAATGGCAATCGCTGAGTCCTACGTGTAGGTTTCTCTTGTTTATGCTTCTTGCAAGATGGTTAACTAAGTAATTATGCCAAAATTTTTTATGTCGATTAGCCAAATGTATTTGTAAAGTTACGTAGCAATATTTTCGTCGGGAGTCGGGACAGATTGTTGACATTACCCTGCTAAAATGTCTATTTTGACCGCACGGACCACCATTGAAATAATTAAAAATAATAATATAATATAATATATTATACATCGCATAGGCCTACTTTGATGGCAAGTCAAAATTACAGCCACATTTCATTCAGCATAACTCCATGTTGCATCCAACCTGACACACTGCATTCTCTTCCATGTACACACATCACCCTCTTTCAGTGCAGAGTGCAATTCTATGAGCCAACCCACGTTATGCAAAAACCAGGTTACACATAAATCATATAGCCTACTACCATGTCAATACACAAAGTAGAAAATCATTACATGTACCGGTAATGCATTATATTGTGCCAAGCAAATACCACCCCATATGTGTTTGATGCACATACAGTACCAGAAACCGTAATTAGCCGTGCTAATGTTGGAACACATTTCCTCAGTGTATCAGCATATTGAGAACGAACACTACCCATATCCACATAGGTTTTTTTTGTCGAAAATGTACTTTTCCCTGTCCGTTGGATGACACATCGACATACAGGCTAACGGGTATATATTACTCCCGTTAGCCTATATGTCTACATGTCATTACCCGACTAGCATGCATTTGTTGCACAAACATACTAGCTTTGTTAAACAAGATCATAGACTGTATTGGACAATATAGTTTACATACGAAATGTCCATTTCCATTTATTACAAGTAATAAGAAAACGTAAATGTCTGACTTACCTATCAAGGAGGAAATTAGCAAGTTTGGCGTCAGATGAAAAAATCTTCTCCACCTTCAATCATCTCCATCTTTCAAAGGCATCCCGATACAAATCCTTGTTTTGTTCCTGGCTTTGTCATGAATAAGTTGAGAATTGTAACAACACCTTTTAGATTTACTAAGGTCTGACATGTTTAGTAACTTTACCAGTGGCACTAGCTCAATGAAGAGGGCGGTGTGTAACTGGCAACCTGGATGTGACACACTCACAGACTTTTTAATTGGTTAAACGGTAGAGGGCGGGGCATCGAAATTAAAACAATAACAATATTTCGGATCTGTATATCTAATTTTGAAATAAGCATATCCCTGCTAAACCGCCGTTATCAGTTATAAAGGAATTCGAAAAGAACACGATTTATTAATGCCTTTTGACATATCAGGGCCATTTAATGATGACTTGACATGAAATTATTACATATGTCACCTTTAAATGTTTTGTTATGGGAGCTTTTGTCTGATTTAAAACCAATGAATGTGGCCTATACACACCAGATAGTAGTATAAAGGCCATTAATCAACAATGTATAAAAGACTAAGTGTTTCTTAATGTTGTCAAGTCCAAGAAATCTAATATCCGACAGCTTTTCTGACCTTTTTTTTCTTTTGAAATGCTCATTCATCCGATTCAAATGTCCCCAATCTGCAGATACAATTTAGACACATCTCTATGACAATAGCTTTTTCCCAGAAAAGCTCCAGAGAAAGGCAGTTGAGGTTTTGCACAGTGATAATGGTTTCGCCAGCTGAGGGTATGAATACTGATCATGTTGTTGGCCTTGGGCCCATATGCAACTTTGATGTAACATGAGTTAGTCTCACAGTTTAGACCCTGCCACAGGGCTTCTTCTTGCCGTAATCAAAACATTTCTGTAGTGAAACAGGGTCTCTGTTTGTCACATTCTCTTATTAACACCACAATGTCATGTGCTTTCTGATTTATTACACAATGTATCAGGCTTGAATGCAAAGTACCTAATTTCCTAAAAGTATTTTGTGGATATTTGACAGCTTCTAACAGGCTAATACATACAATTTTGGTACAATAAACTGTGTTTGATATGTTTTAAGATTAGCACACAGTGCAGATATGGATCCAATACATTCCTATACTCTTGAGATCACTTGTTTCTTAGTTTTTTTGCAGTTAATTCCACCAGCCCGTACGTACCAACTATCAATTATAATTTATAACTTATTGTGCATTGTTGTTTTGCAATACTGCATTTATGGAGGTTGCCTTCTGAAACAGTGCAAACAATGCGTCAGTGATCCCTTTGTTATTTACTTAACGGCTGAACAATAACACCCCCACTCCATCTTTGCCAATTGTATACATTCTGGTGGGGTGTAATATTGATACACTAACACCCCCTTTAGAAAACACAGTATATCAACTTTAACAATGTTATGTTTGTAAATTATATTGACAATTTAGATAAAATACAAAATTTGTGTTAATAAAACCAAGCTGGAACTCAAATGTTTTACAATTCTTAATCTTATTA
Organism: Nerophis lumbriciformis; assembly: GCF_033978685.3. NCBI lineage: Eukaryota > Metazoa > Chordata > Actinopteri > Syngnathiformes > Syngnathidae > Nerophis > Nerophis lumbriciformis. The sequence goes on from NC_084553.2 coordinate 32,013,969, forward strand.
ATAATTATTAATATGAACTACGTTTAAATGCATACCCAAATGTATTTGACCAAGCAGATGCTAACTAGATAACATGAAACTGAAAGCACAATGGCTTGTGACTGACACACAATTAAAAGGGCAAGTTGTTTTACTTTTAGTTGTATTTAGCTTATAAAAATGGGTACTTTTCGCATTTGAATCAGTACCAGTTTCCGGTACCTAGGAATCGATGCCAATCATCACAGCTACCAATGTTTGACACTTATGTGTGTCAACAAATGTGTATTTGTTTAATATTATCTGTTTTTTGACCAACGGAATTTTGGTCAGTACCTACAAAAGTACCAAATTTAATTCCATTCAGTTCAATAAAATGTTTCATCCATTTTCTACCGCTTATCCCTTTCGGGATCGCGGGGGTGCTGGAGCCTATCTCAGCTGCATTAAATTTTATTTGGGAGGTGCATTGTATGTTAATGAACATTTCTCTACATTTTGCATAAAAATGTAAAAACTTTGAATTTTTGGAAAAAAAAATTCATTTCCATTCGTAGTCCCTACACACGCAAGCAGACCCATCTCTATTTAGCACTAAAATTGCTCAAAACATTATTTTACTTAAAACATTGCTGGTACAGTTTTGTGTTTTATGAAACAAATTCTGCTTGACTTTGTAGATTTCCCTTTTGTCTTAACTTTCACAGGAAAATCCAAACGCTACAACAACAAAAAAATACATATATCCTTCTTCCACAATCAGATTCAGAAACCGAGAACCACATCTCTGTGACTGCATTTGTATTCCATAAAACCTGTCTAGAATGCTTGTGACTGTAATGAATCACAAGGCAGATTCTGAAAAGGTTCGCTTGAATGCTTATCACTTATCTCCTTCTCATCAGCTACATCCAAAGTGTGGACGTTGCACGACCACAGCAGTACCACGGCAGAATAGATCTCAGGGAGAGCTGTGATAAAATGTTCTGGATAATTGCCAAAATAATGTGTGTGGGTTCACTTTTCTGTGATTTCTTTTGGTCCTATTGTGTAGAAATACTAGATTACCATCTTGTTTCTCTCTCTCCAAGTAGTGCATGCATAAGTAATAACCTGAGAATCGCATGTTACTTATTGTCTATCTTAAATGAGACAAAATATATAAATTTCCACCCTGTCAGCTCATTCAAATAATTTAAATTAGTCAGAAAAATAGGTTATGGTTGAATTATAATCATTCCACTCTTTTTTTTTTAAATGTACTGCAGATAGCTTTGTGTAGTTTATAATCCAGGTTGTCGGGTCTGTGTAATTCAGCTGAATGAAATGCCTACTGTAGTTTCTTTCTTAGTTTTTCCCAGACTTAGGCTTCCTGTTTGGGAATGGCTGCACCCCAACATGGCTCTGCATAATGTTGAAGGTCACTAGGAGAGTGTATCCATCTGGCCGACCAGGGGAATGCACCTGACTGGAATGTGCTGATCAACCACTCTGTATTAGTTTTTTGGACCTCGAAACACTGCAGTGCCTGAAGCGAGATACATTGCAACAGAGGCTTGGGAATAAAGAAAGACTCTGTGTGAAAAATGGCAAATGGTATTCACATAAATCCATCTTGCATGCAGAGCCTGTGAAAGTCTTTTTGTTTTTCATTTCTTTTGACTGATTGTATCCACTGTTTGCTCCTCCAAGGTTACTAATTTTGCTGGGGTGTAAATAATGTACATTGTTAACAGATTGACAGGTTTTTTAGACAAATGGGAATATAGATTTGTTTTGAAGAAATCAAAGGCGAGTACTTTTCTTTATGCATTTGTTTTGTCTCAGTCTGCAGCTTAACCACATTTCTTTCACAAGCAATCTTGTTAGCTGAGGGCAGTACATGGTTCTGTAAATGTACAATGAAATTGTAAGTTATGTTTCAAGGTCAACCACACGTGATAAAATAGTCTTGTTCTTGTATTGTTTTTTTACATGCTCCTTTCAATCTTTCAACTTTCTGTAGGCATGGAACACGATGTGCAGGAGAAGTGGCAGCAGCAGCCAACAATGGGATCTGTGGAGTCGGTGTGGCTTACAACGCCAAAATTGGAGGTAAGCACTAAATAAATAATACAGGTGGTTGTGAAAGCGCTGCTTAATAAATCAATCTTGTTTGGTCAATGTAATTTTTCAGCTTCCAAAACATTTTGGAAAATTATATTACCTGTACAAGGCAGCACGGTGGAAGAGGGGTTAGTGCATCTGCCTCACAATACGAAGGTCCTGAGTAGTCTTGGGTTCAATCCCGGGCTCGGGATCTTTCTGTGTGGAGTTTGCATGTTCTCCCCGTGACTGCGTGGGTTCCCTCCGGGTACTCCGGCTTCCTCCCACCTCCAAAGACATGCACCTGGGGATAGGTTGATTGGCAACACTAAATTGGCCCTAGTGTGTGAATGTGAGCGTGAATGTTGTCTGTCTATCTGTGTTGGCCCTGCGATGAGGTGGCGACTTGTCCAGGGTGTACCCCGCCTTCCGCCCGATTGTAGCTGAGATAGGCTCCAGCGCCCCCCGCGACCCCAAAGGGAATAAGCGGTAGAAAATGGATGGATGGGATATTACCTGTACATGCTTTGTGGGAACAGTTTGGTTAAAGCCCTCTGTTCCCAGTGCGCAACGCAAGATTTATAAATGTATACATGAATGGCTTTGCTGTGGAAAAACCTGACCGCACTTTTAAAAATGAAATACCACAAAGATTGCGATTTAGCATCTTTCTCAGGTCCAACATCGGTGACCTCACCATCTTCTTCCTGATGAATGAACGAATTACACTCTTGGCATCTTGTAGAAAGTCTTCCCAATAAAGCTCCTATAGTTGCCAAGGATGGACAAATTCTCATTTTGTAAATACATTTTTACTTCCTCCAGGTGTAATAGCCTTGTCCATATATTTCTGTTTTACTGTGAGATAATGATTTACAGAATAATTACAAATTCAAAACAAAACCAATTTGTCAAATTTGTCAGATGTAAACAGACATGACAGCACTGTTGTCTCTAAATAACACAGCAGACGAGCCACATCACAGACAAAGGCGGATATCAAATTAACAGAAAACACACAGGTGCAGTGTTGCTCTGATGTCAACAGCAACACATTTGCAACTAAAGCAAGTTGTGACTGCGTGAAACAGGTTTTGTAATTGATGCACGCACTGGTGATGACAGATGCGGGGCAATGGAAGTTAAATGGCTAGAGTGTCGCTAAGTTTTATTATATTCCCCAACTTCAGTAATTTTTTTAGTATTCATAGCATACGGAATGTTTGTGTAAAAAACTGTCAAAAAACTAATTGTTGCAGTGGTCTTGGCTCTCGATGCTGAAATGGATTAGTTACGCTGTCAATGTTCCCCCTAATTTTTCATGTAGTCAGAGCACACAAACTCCCTCAGCCTTCCTTGGACCAAATGTGAGCACATGAGACTTGCACACTGTGGCCACACCTAAACTCAAAACAAATTACATGGCCTATTAAATAACCAAATTACAGCTGTAATGTTCATAGTTTTAATATATAGTAAGCGATTTGGTCCACTTACAATATGAATAATAACAATTGTGTATTTTATTAAATGTGTAGTACAGAGTGGGGTTGTTGACATTGTACACCATTTCAGACAATGTGCAGGCCTTGTGTTTCAGTTTTTTGTAGGGTTGCATTAAACTATTATTTCTTGAATTGATTAATTTACCAAATATTTTTTCGATTAATCTGTAGATTTAATTGATTTTCATAACAAATAGTTTTTTTAGTGTAGTGGTCAGAGCTGTGTAAAGTATTCAAAAATTGTACTCAAGTAAGAGTACCGTTACTTTAGAAGAATATGATTCAAGTAAAAGTAAAAAGTAGTCATCAAAATAATTACTTTAGTAAGAGTAAGTAATGCGTAAAAAAAACTATGCAAGTATTGAGTAACTTATGATTTGTTTAGTAGCTATTTTTTTTTAATGGTTTTTGGACCACAACCGTAGTAGTGTGCTGTGTGTAAAACATGAAAATCATATACAATTTACTGCAACATGTTATCTCTAGTTGGAAGTGGAATTCATGTAAGGTGAAATTTGAACATTGCTACTAACACAGATGATAGCACATTATTTAAATGTTTTTTGTTTACAAGTTTGAAAGCAATTATCTTTGCTGACTAGTCTGTCACTTTTTACAGTCAATACGTATTTGTTTACTAAATTAGTCTGATTTGTAAAAAATTCAGTTACTTCTATTTTCTCACTAACATGTAAAGTTCTAGTTTCCATGCTCTTATCTCTAATGTGACTGTCTCACACAACAGGAGGCAACTTTGGTCATTTCAGCTTGTTAGCTATGTGGTAACGTAAATACAGTAGAAATATAGATCGCTACATGCTAATAAGCTAGCGCTAGTAACGTTCAAGCTCCGGATCTAACAGATACCTGTAAGTACACATTTCCACTGCTATTTGGTGTTGTTGGTAATGTTTTAATGAGTTTAAATGACACTTGTGGTTATTAAGATCATCAGAGACACAAAGATCGCTTTTTCAGTTTTAGGAAATGTCTGCTTACCAGTTGTCTGAAACAGCCGGGATGTGCTAGTGTCATGTCATGTAATTAAAGTGTCTTCTTTGGGAACATTCTTACACTTATTAAACAACTAGGTTTCTATATTTCCATATACTTTAAAACACTGACCTATTTCAGCTTCTATATCTGTACTTTGTGCTTGTTTGGCATACGTAAACAGTCTCACCCCGAGAATGTCAGGCTGCGTTTGATTGGTGGGATAGAGTGAAGCGTCACTTGTGTTTAAGTTGGATTGGTCAAACGGAGTCATGTCTGACTGCCAGGCTCTGTTTGATTGGTGAAATGGAATCAAAACAAACGCCACTAATGCTTACATTGGATTGGTGAAACAGAATCATGTGACAGTGCCCGCCGGAAAAAGGCTCACTGACAAATGAATACGTCTTTGCGAGCCTTAATTAATCGATTATAAATAATTGTGATATAAGTAAATGCAACGATCGGAATGAAACTGAATGTAACGGAGTAAAAGTAACATTTCTTCTTCGAGATATTCAAGTAAAAATTGAGAGTTTGTTATCCAAAAAGTTACTTAAGTAAATGTAACGGAGTAAATAAAGAGTGTTACTACCCACATCAGGTAGTGGTGCAACAATTTTTTCAAATGAATTCCTCAAACATACACCCTCAATTTTCTTGTATGTGGAATCTTTAAATGCATGTTGTTTGGTTTGGGAATGCAAAAGAAAGTGAGATCCGCTGATACCATCTCATTTATTAACTGTAAGTTGTATTATGTATTTATGGTGACAGCTATTGACTATATGATCTAAAAAATGAACCATAAAATCACCTTACATTTTGAGAAGTAAACTAGTAGTTGGACTGGCACCAATACATTTTACTGTAAACTATTTAAGGTCCACCCATCCATCCATTTTCTAAATAATTTAGCTTTTTAATTCTTTATCAAAATGATAATCAGCAAAAAAAAACACATGAAGGCATTGTAACAGTATCAAGTAAATATTTAAGCTGTTTCATTAATCTCTTTTATTCCGTAAAATTGTTTTAACCAATATAAAGTCAAAATGCTCCTGTGTCCAGGGACTTATTTACTAATTTTGTGAAAAAACTATCGATCTAATCACTAGTATTACTTAAATACTGTACTACCCATGGTATCAATAACAGCTATGTGCACATGGACACATTTAATCAGATTAAAAGCCTAACCGTAATAAAAAAGCTTCATGTAAACACGCCATTCGGAATATTCTGACCCGATCACACACGTTCGGATCAAAATTTCATTCCAATCGAGACGGGTGGCGATTAACTTGTATTTCTCGTATATTTTAACATTGTAATTGAAATGTAAACTTTTAAATACCAAGTTAAATAAAACAAATAAATATTACAAATAAAATATACTTTCTCATTTTATTTTAAATATTGTTCTGGCTTCATAAGAGCCCTATTATTATTATTATTGTAAATTATAAAGAGTGATCAGTTGTTTCACTTCCAGTTTGTGTCATCACGTGAGTTCACTTCCTATTGAACGGAATTTGTGTGTGTCCGTCTGTTTCAACTCGACACTGTCGAGTTTATCGATAACTTTGTGCAAAAACAGCACATCCTTTCTTTTTCATGTGAATACTGTAGCTCAGTTGTTTAAACAGTAATGCGTTGGTTTAGTTTGGGGAATGACGTTTCGTAAAAAGGAAAAGCAGTAATGTTTGTTGTTTTACATGTCAGCATTTAAGCTAGCTAGAAAACTAGCGCCAGTCAGTCTGTCCGTATCAAAGTGCATTTGTGAATGACGGTTCTTTGATTATTTTAATTTAATATGGCAATACTAACCATCTGGAGTTTTAAAGCAGATATCATTACGACCATTTATTTGTGCGGTGTAGCTCGGTTGGTAGAGTGGCCGTGCCAGCAACTTGAGGGTTCCAGGTTCGATCCCCGCTTCCGCCATCCTAGTCACTGCCGTTGTGTCCTTGGGCAAGACACTTTACCCACCTGCTCCCAGTGCCACCCACTGGTTTAAATGTAGCTTAGATAATGGGTTTCACTATGTAAAAGCGCTTTGAGTCACTAGAGAAAAGCGCTATGTAAATATAATTCACTTCACTTCACACATTTGTAGTACAAACGCCCGCAACCAAAGAAACCAATGCAATAGAGTGACCGCTTTTGCAGACCGTCTCGCTCGCCGAACATGCACATTAATTAAAATAACACAAACTTCCATATAAGCGTAAGAGCCGCGGCCCGCCTTGCCTCACAAAGAGTCAAACATACTAAGAATCACAAGATAATCGGCCCAGTCCTATCCTCACAAAAGTTTGAAAAAAAATTGCCATCTCTGGGTATAAGTTGACTGTCAAAGTTGACCAACTTTTCAGTTTATTGCCAGAATCTTCTAGTATCCAGTAGAGATGCATGATTTATAATCTAGAATTAACTTTCACCAGCTCATGGGCTCAATATGTCAATATAGCAGCATAAGCTAGTTAGCTCTCTGTGATCACGGCACGCTAAAAATGTGTGTCTGAAAAAGTTCCCTTTTAAATATATCTTATTTCGATTAAATAATGTGCTGTATATGCTGCCCCGGGTAAATGCATCAAATAAACTTACTTTATATGATAAAAAAGGGAGCTAATCTATCAATGTGCTGATGTCATAATGCCAGAGTCGTGGGTGTGATACCCTTACAATTTAATCAAATGTGTGTGTTTAATTGTTTTCATGTTATGCCCTTTACTTAAGAAATAACAAAATGTGTTATTTGGCACTGTAATCATTAGACTCTAAATATTACACTCTTCTTCAGAGGGACACAGTTTGACGGTTACAGTTCCCTCGGATTGGCTCTGATCAGGAGACATTAGGTGTTAAAAGTAACCAATCCGAAAGGAGGGTAGTTGCAGATGCCAATTATTCAATACCCACCCCTAAGTGCCAAACGGGTGGAAAACGTGCGTGAAGAGAACCAGGGAAACGCATCACAGGCGCAAACCGAGGCCGCACACAAATAGTCCCTACAATGTAAAATGCAGCTGCGCGTGTGCAGGTAGGCCATGCGCACACCGTGTGTTTTTTTACGAGCAAGGATTCTGGCACTGTTCTGACGCCATAGTGCCACTGCCAGTTTGTTTCGCCATAATAACCTGTTGACACTGCTGCATTTACCTTTTTTTAAGTCAATACATCAACAGCGTGTATAACAACAACTTGCTGTTAATAACATTTAGTTGCTGTGCAACTAATGACGTGTTAACCGCATCATTTTATTTGTTGGAGTGTTCAGTGGTGGTGAATACCCCAGCCGCTGGACATGTTTGTCTTTGTGTCTATCTGTTGTTACCGCTTGTTGTCACCTGCCCTTCACCAAGTTGAATTGCAGAATCGAACAAAATGAATTATGTGTTTATTTTTATACGCTGCATAGACTGATTGTGTGCAGACAGCACAGACAGACACAAATTGAGTACTATTAAAGTTAGTTAAAAATATAATGGGAATTGTAAATGTCTTTGCAGTCGTCACCTTCATGAATCATATTTTGCCATATTTGTTACACCTGATTCCCATCTGTTTCATTTGTAATGTGGTTCTCAGAGTGTGAAATAAAAATGTAGCCTTGTTGAAATGGAGACCAATGATTTGATAAACTATCATGCACATATTTACAGGCTGTGCCTCTAATGTGGCTTCTTCAGATGTAGTGTTTAGTTCTTTAAAAGGCAGGCGCTGCTTTTATCCTAGTGCCCGTTCTCTCATTTCTTCTCGGCTTATCTTTCCTGCGTGCTACTTCCAGCTGTCGTATCAATTTTGAACCCCAAGAGAAAAGAACGCCTCTGCACACATCTTTATGATCATACCAAATGCCTTGGGAGAATATCACATACATCCTCATTATGATAAAAGGTGCGCCTGTGTGGTCTCATAGGTAGGGATTCAGCTGTGAAGTCGAGTTTATTGCAGTATAGTTACAAGTAGTTGAAACAAAACACATTTTCTAAAAAAAAAATGAATGCTGTTATTTAGCCATTACACCTTGCAGTCTCTTAAGCCAAGTGAGAGAAATACTGCCTCTGTGGTCTGCGATCCTTTCTTAACTGTCAGGGTTGTTCTTGGCACTAAAGCATGTATTCCTAGCGCTATAAAAATGTTTCAAAATAAACCTTTTTTAGAATCTAACATATTATTGCCAGGTTTGGGGTTCAAGTATGAAATTTGTCCTGGCATCAGATGTTAGTAGCATGCCACACATTTACTGAACATTAAACTGATGAATGCATACACAGTCCAGAATCTAGAAAGTCCTCTAATAGACAAATAATTTTCCCAATAAAACTAAAAATGGATATTATAGTTTGTCATTTAAATTTTAAGGGTGGATTTTGTTGTTTTTAGGGATGGCCAGAGAAAATGATAAAGGAAGGTTGATGTGTACATACACAAGTTGAACCATAATTTATGAGTTTGTCTTCCTTGTTTATGTTGTTTATTTTTGACTTTTTGGGGGCCTGGGGAAACATGAGGCTCCTCCAGTGAATTAAACAACCCCTGCCTAGAAGTTGATGCCACCACAAAAATGCTACAGTCTGTTTGATGTGTTTGCAGTATGTCAGACTGTTGGTGCTTGGTTTTTCGGAATAGAACAACATAGAGGGGAGGTTGGGGTGAATGATTCAATGCACCAAATTTGGGAAGTACTGTAAGTTAAGGAATTGTCTTTTAATAATCGCGTTAATACACATTGTCTGCATGCGTTCCCTTCATTGTCATTTGTTGCCATATTTGCATCTTTAGATTGTTCCTCTCAAAGTGTATGTATTTTCAATCCAATGCTATAGTGGCATTGTTCTGTTTAGTTTTTACTCATCTATCTTTCTTTTAGAGCATTTAGTTTTAAAAGAGGCAGCGATGCAGTTTACAACTTCTTTCTAAACACAAGCATGAAAAATTAGTTCCGTGATGTGGGTGTGGGGACCTGTATGCAAAAAAATATATATACAATTATGAATTATGTGCCATTATGTGTGAATCAGCATTCACACATTAAACAACACTTGCATAATCTGACACTCTGCTCATACAGCACATGCACACAATATGCACACAGTGCACTAGAATTATGCAAATATGTAACACCACAGTATCGCTGTGGGCCCATAAATCTTACCTCTCCTAAAATGGGAAGTACAACGACACCGTTGAGCCCAACCATCCATCCATCCATTTTCTTCTGCTTATCCGAGGTCAGGTCGCGGGAGCAGCAGCCTAAGCAGAGAAGCCCAGACTTTCCTCTACCTAGCCACTTCGTCCAGCACCTCCCGGGGGATCCCGAGGCGTCCCCAGGCCAGCCGGGAAACATAGTCTTCCCAACGTGTCCTGGGTCTTCCCAGGACGTGCCCTAAACAGCTCCCTAGGGAAGCGTTCGGGTGGCATCCAGAGCAGATGCCCGGACCACCTCATCTGGCTCCTCTCAATGTGGAGGAGCAGCGGCTTTACTCTGAGTTCCTCCCGAATGACAGAGCTTCTCACCCTATCTCTCAGGGAGAGACCTGCCACCCGGCGGAGGAAACTCATTTCGGACCCTTGTACCCGTGATTTAGTCCTTTCGGTCATAACCCAAAGTTCATGACCATAGGTGAGGATGGGAACGTAGATCGACCGGTAAATTGAGAGCTTTGCCTTCCGGCTCAGCTCCTTCTTCACCACAACGGATCGATACAACGTCCACATTACTGAAGACGGCGCACCGATCCGCCTGTCAATCTCACGATTCACTCTTCTCTCACTTGTGAACAAGACTCCTAGGTACTTGAACTCCACCACTTGGGGCAAGATCTCCTCCCCAACCTGGAGATGGCACCCCACCCTTTCCCGGGCGAGAACCATGGACTCGGACTTAGAGGTGCTGATTCTCATCCCAGTCGCTTCACACTCGGCTGCGAACCGATCCAGTGAGAGCTGAAGATCCTGGCCAGTTGAAGCCATCAGGACCACATCATCTGCAAAATGCAGAGACCTAATCTTGCAGCCACCAAACTGGATCCCCTCAACGCCCTGACTGCGCCTAGAAATTCTGTCCATAAAAGTTATGAACAGAATCGGTGACAAAGGGCAGCCTTGGCGGAGTCCAACCCTCACTGGAAACGGGTCTGACTTACTCCCGGTAATGCGGACCAAGCTCTGCCACTAATCATACAGTGAGCGGACCGCCACAATCAGACAGTCCGATACCCCATACTCTCTGAGCACTCCCCACAGGTCTTCTCGAGGGACACGGTCAAATGCCTTGTCCAAGTCCACAAAGCACATGTAGACTGGTTGGGCAAACTCCCATGCACCCTCAAGGATAGAGTATAGAGCTGGTCTACCGTTCCACGACCAGGACGAAAACCACACTGTTCCCACTGGATCCGAGGTTCGACTATCCGGCGTAGCCTCCTCTCCAGTACACCTGAATAGACCTTACCGGGAAAGCTGAGGAGTGTGATCCCACGATAGTTGGAACACACCCTCCGGTTCCTCTTCTTAAAGAGAGGAACCACCATCCTGGTCTGCAAATCCAGAGGTACCGCCCCCAATGTCCACGCAATGTTGCAGAGTCTTGTCAACCAAAACAGCCCCACAGCATCCAGAGCCTTAAGGAACTCCGAGCGGATCTCATCCACCCCCGGAGCCTTGCCACAGAGGAGCTTTTTAACTAACTCGGCAACCTCAGCCCTAGAAATAGGAGAGCCCACCATAGATTCCCCAGGCACTGCTTCCTCATAGGAAGATGTGTTAGTGGGATTGAGGAGGTCTTTGAAGTATTCCCTCCGCAGTCGAGGTCAGCAGCACACCATCCTCACCATACACCCTGTTGACAGTGCACTGCTTCTCCCCCTGAGGCGGCGGGTGGTGGTCCGCCCAGCTCACACTGCACCATGAGTGGTAAGCCCATTGGAGGGGGGACCCACGTTGCCTCTTTGGGCATAGGGACAGGCTCGGTCACCAGGCACTCACCATCGTGCCCCACCTCTGGTCGTGGCTCCAGAGGGGAGCCCCGGTGACCTGCGTCCGGGCAAGGGAAATCTAGGTCCTCGATTTGTACTTTTCCTAAAGGTCTTTGAGCTGCTCTTTGTCTGATCCTTCACCTACGACCTGTTTGTCTTGGGAGACCCTACCAGGGGCCATAGAAGCAACCGGACAACATAGCTCCAAGGATCATTGGGACACGCAAACTCCTCCACCACGATTAGGTGGCAGCTCAGAAAGGAGACCGTTGAGCCACAGAACGGAAATAAAAGACGTAACTACCGTATTTTTCGGACTATAAGTCGCTCCGGAGTATACGCCGCACCGGCCGAAAATGCACAATAAAGAAGGAAAAAAACATATATACGACGCACTGGAGTATAAGTCGCATTTTTGGGGGAAATTTATTTGATAAAATCCAACACCAAGAATAGACATTTGAAAGGCAATTTAAAATAAATAAAGAATAGTGAACAACAGGCTGAATAAGTGTACGCCATATGACACACAAATACCAACTGAGAACGTGCCTGGTATGTTAACACAACCCATCATGGCAAGAGTCATTCAAATAACTATAACACATAGAACATGCTATACGTTTACCAAACAATCTGTCTCTCCCGATCGCTAAATCCGATGAAATCTTCTTCCCCGGTGTCGCCTGTGGTATGTCCTTTCTTTCTGCTGCTCGATTGCCGTTCTCTGCTGCATATTTCACTACGTCCAGCTTGTAATCTGCAGTATATGATTTCCTTTTCGGTGCCATTTTTGTTCAGCCCTTCTCAGTTTTTATAAATTACCCCCAATGTTGAAATGATCCATTTTCCTAGGTACGGACGTAGTTGCATGTAGCATCTTTTTTTTCACAATACACCGCCATCATGACCCACAATGCACTTGTGCCATGACCCGCCCCCGTATAATTTCTATTGGTTGACGTGTGTGTGACAACCGCTGACTTGTGTTTGACTTGTGCCATGACCCGCCCCCGCATAATTTCTATTGGTTGACGTGTGTGTGACGACCGCTGACGTGTGTGATTTGTGCCATGACCCGCTCCCGCATAATTTCTATTGGTTGACGTGTGTGTGACGACCACTGACGTGTGTGTGACGATTGCTGACATTTGCTTTGTCTCTTCCGTGAATTAGATAAATAATAGTATTTGATATTTTACGGTAATGTGTTAATCATTTCACACATAAGTCGCTCCGGAGTATATGTCGCACCCCCTGCCAAACTATGAAAAAAACTGCGATTTATAATCCGAAAAATACAGTAATCCAAATTATAGCTGCTGCTAAGAAGCGTCATTACCTACTATGTATGTTTCACTACAATCTTAGTGCAAATTAAGTGACAATGTGGAAAATGCAAATGTTACACCTCATTAAGATTCTGTGTGACTTGTGATGACTTCCAATTACTTATGAATATAAGCGTAAAAACTTTGACATAACAAAGTGGTTATGAGTTATTTGTTTCAGCCACGTTTGACAAATAGAGGAAAAACTTTATGAATTATGTAACTTGTGGTTACATAATTCAACATATCCAAAAAGGTGTAGGAAAGAGCAAAGTTTATATTTAACCTACCTTTTCTCCATGTCTTTTACTGATACAACGGAACCTTCATTTACAAATTTAAGTGGTTCTTATCCTTTAATTGAAAAATGTGTATATAAGGCAAAAAATCTCCATAAGAAACAATTTAATCATGAGTAATAGGTTTCAACCTTGACAAAAGTCCATATTTTAGTAAAGGTTTGTACACTTTAATGTAAAGCGCTATACAGTACTTTAGATCAAACAAACATAACAAGGGGGTGATGGATCAAATTTCTACAGTACTGGTATTTATTAACAGAACCAAAACATCGAGTTGCCCTGCACCACGCACCCACTGTCACTAGCGCTGTGGTTTACAGCCAGTGGCTAGAATGATTAGGAATTTAAAAAATATAACAGACCTGCCCACAATGGCTGTGCTGCCGGGCGCAATATGGTTGCTCTGTGGAACATTTGTACACTAAGACATAGTTCGTACATCAAATCATATTGTTATTCCGTTTGTTCGTACAATGAGACGTTTACAGATCGAGATTCCACTGTAATTCGTTAACACCATAACTTGTACATGTTTGAATTAGGTTAACTTTCTGTGCGTATTAAAAGAAGGGGTTGGAATTGGTTTTTTTTAAATCTCAAAAATGACAGTGTTCTGTGGTCTAAAAAGTATTCTTCTGCGTGTCAATGACAATGCAGGTGTTCGCATGCTGGATGGTGAGGTGACAGACATTGTTGAAGCCCAGTCCCTCAGCCTGAATCCCCAACACATCGACATTTACAGCGCCAGTTGGGGCCCGGAAGATGATGGCAAAACTGTGGATGGACCTGCCAAACTCGCCAAAGAGGCCTTTCAGCATGGAGTTACTGAGGTGTGTCTGCGTTTGTGTGCGTGCGCGCGTGTCTCTGTGTGTGTGTGTGTGTGTGCGTGTGTGCGTGTGTCTGTGGAGGGGCCACTATTTGTGTGGGACAGAAATTATTTACTGCTTGTGTGTGGCTTCCTTTCAACAGTCTGTAATTGAACTGTTCAAGCATGAGAGGACAAAAGCAGAAGGAACAAAACAGTTTTTGACCCTGACAATTATGAACGGGAAGGAGAAGGGAATGTGCTCTGAAACCCACTCGTGAGGAACATTTTCTAAAATGAGCTGAAGTGATTGAAATCAAACCTGAACTGTGAGAAATTAAGTTTGAACTGATTGAAATGCGAGAAGAAGTTCAACCTCATTTACTTGAGTCCTCAGTATGAACACTGTAAGTTCTTATTTATATATTAAAAATAATTTCAAACCAAAAACTGTCCCAGAAAGAAGTACCCCCCACATGTAGCACTTGTAATCCATAAATAGTCGTCCTATTCGCAGTAATGTCCCTTGTTAGAATGCTTGAGACTGTCATGTAGATTAATGGACCGGCAGACCACGCCCCAGACTACCACATGTGCGCACCACACATAGACACATCCAAGCAGCTCCACACAGACCTCGTTATATGGAGTGTGGGATTCAAGGCATGTGCCATAAAACTGACTTGGGACTGCTGACACGGGCTACTTTGATGATCGTGACGGTTGATCGCGCTGTCAGTTGGCGGTGGGTGGCACATGTCCAGGTTGGATCAATGCAGATTGAGACAGTGCCATTCAATACCATAAAGCTGAATTATTGCACCTCTAGCACTGAAGGTTTAGATGGTATATTACAGTGACCTGACATTAATTTAGTGGTTTTCTTTTACATCGCCGTCACATATTTAGGTGCATGGTAATTATTTTGTAGGGGTTTTGTGTAAGGTTTCTATTATTTTTAATGGATGAAGAAGTTAATGACGTATTCCTTTTCTAACTCTCAGGGCCGTGGAGGGTTAGGCTCCATTTTTGTGTGGGCGTCCGGCAACGGGGGGCGACAGAAGGATAGCTGTAACTGTGATGGCTACACCAATAGCATCTATACCCTATCCATCAGCAGCTCCACCCAGAATGGCAATGTCCCCTGGTACAGCGAGGCTTGCTCATCCACCCTCGCCACCACCTACAGCTCCGGAAACATGAATGAAAAACAGATAGTAAGTGTTCATCTTTTTTATTGGACTTTCCTTTGTCCATTAAGTGTATGAAGGACATGGTTTGAAATTTGATTTCACTACGTCATAATCACTGCATATAATCTTCGAATTAGGAAATACATGTTTCCAAAGGCACAGTGGAGAGCTTTCATAAAACCTGGGTTGCCTTGTTAAAACACCTGTACAGACAGTGATGACATGGCTAACAAAATCATGTTCAAGAGCAACATAGTGCATCAAAGAAGACATGAATCATCTAAGTTGTTGTACACTAATTGGTTGTTGATGCATTGGGGTCAGCAGCGTATTGACTTCGCAATCCTCTTCCTACTGTGTCCTCTTCTTCTTCCTTTTATTAATTCCCCCTTGGCACATTACATTTCTTATGAATTGTAAACTACTGGAAGTCATCCTGGAAAGCTGCTATTGAACATTCACCTCACAAACACAAAATCACTTACAGTAGTAGTCAAAAGTTTACATACACTTGTGAAGGACATAATGTCATGGCTGTCTTGAATTTCCTATGATTTCTACAACTCTTATTTTTTTGTGATAGAGTGATTGGAGCACATACTTGTTTGTCACAAAAACATTCATGAAGTTTGGTTCTTTTATGAATTTATTATGGGTCTACTGAAAATGTGACTAAATCTGCTGGGTCAAAAGTATACATACATTAACATACATGATCAATTCTGGTGATGTAGAAAAGTTACAATCAAATCGTATTAGCTTCATGGCATGGCCTCTTAACTTCATGTGAGTGATTATGATTGACGACACCTGTTGACTTCTCTGAGTCCATTTAAATAGGGCCCATGTGATGCAGTCATTAGACTCGGTTACAAACGCGACAATGGTAAAGTCAAAGGAACTGAAAAAACGAATCATTGACTTGAACAAGTCAGGAAAGTCACTTGGAGCCATTTCAAAGCAGCTTAAGGTCCCAAGAGCAACTGTGCAGACAATTGTTCGTAAGTATAAAGTGCATGGTACAGTTTTGTCACTGCCATGATCAGGAAGAAAATGCAAGCTATCACCTGCTGCTGAGAGAAAATTGGGCAGGATGATCAAGAGTCAACCGAGAACCACCAAAAAGCAGGTCAGCAATGAATCGGAAGCTGCTTGAACACAGGTGTCAGTGTCCACAGTCAAGCGTGTTCTGCATTGCCATGGACTGAGAGGCTACCATGCAAGAAGGAAGGCCTTGCTCCAGAAGGGACACCTTAAGGCTCGTCTAAAGTTTGCTGCTGATCACATGGACAAAGATAAGACCTTCTGGAGGAAAGTTCTGTGGTTAGATGAAACAAAAATTGAGCTGTTTGGCCACAATACCCAGCAATATGTTTGGAGGAGTAAAAGTGAGGCCTTTAATCCCAGGAACACCAATTCCTACCATCAAGCATGGTGGTGGTAGTATTATGCTGTGGGCCTGTTTTGCTGCCAATGGAACTGGTGCTTTACAGAGAGTAAATGGGACAATGAAAAAGGAGGATTACCTCCAAATTCTTCAGGACAACCTAAAATCATCAGCCCAGAGGTTGGGTCTTGGGCGCAGTTGGGTGTTCCAACAAGACATTGACCCCAAACACACGTCAAAAGTGGTAAAGGAATGGCTAAATCAGGTTAGAATTAAGGTTTTAGAATGGCCTTCCCAAAGTCCTGACTTAAACCCCATTGAAAACATGTGGACAATGCTGAAGAAACAAGTCCATGTCAGAAAACCAACAAATTTAGCGGAACTGCACCAATTTTGTCAAGGGGAGTGGTCAAAAATTCAACCAGAATCTTGCCAGAAGGTTGTGGATGTCTACCAAAAGCGCTTTATTGCAGTGAAACTTGCCAAGGGACATGTAACCAAATATTAACATTGCTGTATGTATACTTTTGACCCAGCAGATTTGGTCACATTTTCAGTAGACCCATAATTAATTCATAAAAGAACCAAACTTCATGAATGCTTTCTGTGACCAACAAGTATGTGCTCCAATCAGTCTATCACAAAAAAATAAGAGTTGTAGAAATTATTGGAAACTCAAGACAGCCATGACATTATGTTCTATACAAGTGTATGTAAACCTTTGACCACGACTGTATATGCTTAGATTCTCTGCGGGCAGCCCATAGCATCTCGCAGATATCTGTATTCTCTCCTAATGCTTTTATTTGCTAAATGATATCAAATGATTGTTTCACTGTCTCACACTCAAGCTTGCAAAGAAGAGGGTTGGACTCAGATAGGCATGGAGAAAGTAGCTCTTCAAGGCTTTGTTTCCCATGTTCTGTGTTATGCTGTTCTGGACCAAAAATGGGAAAAAAATACTTGGTGTACATTTTGGTAGAACTCCTTTAGAGTTCACACTTTTTTTTCGCATTGGACCAAAGGCTGCGCAGTAAAGAACATGCAAGGATTTGATTGGGCAGATTTCATGACATATTACATGACGTAACCTCAGTAATTCCAAACCAAAACACCATCTGCTGTGTTGTATACATAGTTGTTATTTAAATATATTTTGATATATTTACAAGTGTTGATTTCATGTAAAGCCGGGGATATTCAGCTAAATAGTTTTGGGGGCCACATTTGCAGAAAGTTAAAAACCGGGGAGATGGACTCCTCCCTTAACTATTATTCTTATTTTGTATACCGGTACTGTATTCCTGAGAATCAGCATCCTCTGCAGTGGACATTTGAATTGTTTTGTAAGGGTAACTAAATTGGAAATTAAAAAAAGTGATATCCCTGTCTATGCAACAGGAGCACTCTGCTGTTTTTAGGGGCCTACTGCAAAAAAAAAGCTAGACAAAGATCCACTAAATGAAAGCACTTTAATGTTTTTAGGAATTTGCTGCAGAAATTTTAGTCTCTTTCAAGTTTTTTGAATTGAACTCACAAGACGGTCTGGTGTCATTTCGGGATGTACAGGACTGTCTCAGAAAATTAGAATATTGTGATGAAGTTCTTTATTTTCTGTAATGCAATTTAAAAAAAAAGTGTCATACATTCTGGATTCATTACACATCAACTGAAATATTGCAAGCCTTTTATTTTAATATTGCTGATTATGGCATACAGCTTAAGAAAACTCAAAAATCCTATCTCAAAAAATTAGAATATTTCCTTAGACCAAGTAAAAAAAATATATATTTATAACAGCAAAACAAAAACAAACATTTGAAAATGTCAATTAATGCACTCAGAACTTGGTTGGGAATCATTTTGCACGGATTACTGCATCAATGCGGCGTGGCATGGAGGCAATCAGCCTGTGGCATTGCTGAGGTGTTATGGATGCCCAGGATGCTTCAATAACGGCCTTTAGCTCATTTGCATTATTGGGTCTGGTGTCTTTCAGCTTCTTCTTCACAATACCCCACAAATTCTCTATGGGGTTCAGGTCAGGGGAGTTGGCAGGCCAATCGAGGACAGTAATGCCATGGTCAGTCCACCAGTTACTGGTGGTTTGGCACTGTGGGCAGGTGCCAGATCATGCTGGAAAATGAAATCATCATCTCCATAGAGCTTTTCAACAGATGGAAGCATGTAGTGCTCTAAAATCTCTAGAAGCGTCTGACTTGGGCTATGGAAAAGAAGCACTGGACAGTTGCAGAGTGGTCCAGAGTCCTGTTTTCAGACGAAAGCAAGTTTTGTATTTCATTTGGAAGTCAAGGCGTTAGAGTCTGGAGGAAGGCTGGAGAGGAGCAAAATCCAAGTTGCTTGAAATCCAGTGTGAAGTTCCCACAGTCAGCAATGGTTTGGGGAGCCATGTCAGCTGCTAGTGTTGGTCCACTGTGTTTCATCAAGTCCAGAGTCAATGAAGCTGTGTACCAAGAGATTTTAGAGCACTACATGCTTCCATCTGTTGAAAAGCTCTATGGAGATGTTGATTTCATTTTCCAGCATGATCTGGCACCTGCCCACAGTGCCAAAACCACCAGTAACTGGTGTACTGACCATGGCATTACTGTCCTCGATTGGCCTGCCAACTCCCCTGACCTGAACCCCATAGAGAATTTGTGGGGTATTGTGAAGAAGAAGCTGAAAGACACCAGACCCAATAATGCAAATGAGCTAAAGGCCGCTATTGAAGCATCCTGGGCATCCATAACACCTCAGCAATGCCACAGGCTGATTGCCTCCATGCCACGCTGCATTGATGCAGTAATCCGTGCAAAAGGATTCCCAACAAAGTACTGAGTGCATTAATTGACATTTTCAAATGTTTGATTTTGTTTTGCTGTTATAAATATATATTTTTTTTAACTTGGTCTGAGGAAATACTATAATTTTTTGAGATAGGATTTTTGAGTTTTCTTAAGCTGTATGCCATAATCAGCAATATTAAAATAATAAAAGGCTTGCAATATTTCAGTTGACGTATAATGAATGCAGAATGTATGACATTTTTGTTTTTTTTAATTGCATTACAGAAAATAAAGAAGTTTATCACAATATTCTAATTTTCTGAGACAGTCCTGTACATCCCGAAATGACACCAGACCGGCCTGTGAGTTATTGCTGGTCTGCAGCAGTTGTTTAAGGCGTGTTCCTATTCTCAGGGCCTTCAATTTATCGCAACTGGACTGTTTGGTTTGTCTTAGAAGACGTTTCGCCTATCATCCAAATAGGCTTCATCAGTTCATGCTCATAGACTTAGATTGGTCAGATCTAGTCCAGCAGCTAGTGCCAAAACCCCAAATATTTATACTCCAACACCAGGAAGGTGTGCCTGGGCAAGGATGGTTTGTCTCTATTTAAGTGAGAAAAACAACTGTTAAGATGCCAATGACAGTTGTTGAAATGTAATTTCCCCACGGTTGTATTGAGGTATTGTGTGGATGGACCACTATTGCCCAAAATAGTCGGAATCACCATCTCTGTTCTCAGTATGGATTAGACTTTGACAATAAATACAATGCAAAAAAAGAGTTGTATCATGATTGCCAGGTGTGCAGAGAATACAAACATAACCGTCCCTGACTCCATACAGCTAGACAACATTCCAATGTCTGTGATGAAATCAAATACCTGGAACACTACATATCTGCCTGACCTATCAGATGATAGACACATGTGCAGGCAGCGTTGCCAATATGCTTGCTCATACAGTACATTTTCCATGTGCTCAGTACCTGTCAAAATGTCAATTTTTAAAGCATTTTATACCCCCATGTATACTGCCTGCTGGTGGCGGAAATACAGTAAAAGCAGAATGCATAAACTCCAGATGGCATACAATTATGGCACAAAGATACTGCTTCAACTGCCCTGCTAGACTAGTGTCAGTCAAATATTTGTCAATGCTGCTGTATCAACCTGTGCTGCAGTCTTCCGTAACCTAATGCAGTGTTTTTCAATCACTGTGCCATGTGAGATTATCTAATTTCACCTATTTGGGTTAAAAATATTTTTTGCAAACCAGTAGTTATAGTCTGCACATGATGTGTTGTTGTTGAGTGGTCGGTGCTGTCTAGAGCTCAGCAGAGTAACCGTGTAATACTCTTCCATATCAGTAGGTGACAGCAGGTAGCTAATTGCTTTGTAGATGTCGGAGACAGCGGTAGGCAGCATGCAGGTAAAAAGGTGTCTAACGCTTAAACCAAAAATAAACAAAAGGTGAGTGCCCCTAAGAAAAGGCATTGAAGCTTAGGCAAGGCTAAGCAGAACAAAACTAAAACTGAACTGGCCACAAAGTAAACAAAAACAGAATGCTGGACGACAGCGAAGACTTACTGTGGAGCAGAGACGACGTCCACAATGTACATCCAAACATGACATGACAATCAACAATGTCCCCACAAAGAAGGATAAATACAACTGAAATATTCTTGATTGCTAAAACAAAGTAGATGCGGGAAATGTTGCTCAAAGGAAGACGTGAAACTGCTACAGGAAAATATCAAAAAAAGAGGAAAAGACACCAAAATAGGAGCACAAGACAAGAACTAAAACACTACACACAGGAAAACAGCAAAAAATAATAAGTGATGGCGTGATGTGACAGGTCGTGACAGTACACCTATTTTGAGACAAGAGCTATATTGGTGCATGGTTGGTTATGGTATGAAGTCATATCCAACAATTGCGACAACAACTTTTTACTGTCAACTGACTTTCGTTTTTAATGATTTCTGATGGTGGTGTGCCTCCGAATTTTTTCAACGCAAAAAATGTGCCATGGCTCAAAAAAGGTTGAAAACATAATGTACTCTTGTTTGCGTATGCTAACGGACTCTACAAATAACAACATACGCACTGTGCCATACCCTGTTTAAAGCTCACTTAGGCTCTTCTCCATTCTTTAGAATGACTAGCGCCTTTGCTTAGGGAACTAAACTTTTCTTCACAATTTACCATTTCTATGTATAAGACAAGAAGCACAGACCCTCTAAAAAACATCCAAAAACCGCTGACAATACTTTGTTTACATTTCGTGACCCTAAAAATTAACCAAGTATTAGCAAAATTGTTATTATAAGTGCTAACGCAGACACTTTATTTTAGCGGTGCATTGATCACAGAGAGCTAACTAGCTTATGCTGCTATTTTGACATAATGAATCGGGGACTGACTGCTGCTGATGCTGCTGCTGCTTTGCCTCTAAATTGGTAACAGCTAATTCAAGATTATAAA
Source organism: Nerophis lumbriciformis (assembly GCF_033978685.3). Classification (NCBI taxonomy): domain Eukaryota; kingdom Metazoa; phylum Chordata; class Actinopteri; order Syngnathiformes; family Syngnathidae; genus Nerophis; species Nerophis lumbriciformis. The sequence goes on from NC_084553.2 coordinate 32,035,815, forward strand.
TCATGCCTCTCACCTGGATAGTAGAAGGTTATGGCCATAAACTGAGAAGTTGGTCAACTTTGACATCCAACTTAGACTCAGAGATGGCAAGAAAGACACAAAAATACGCCCGTTTGCGACAACTTTTTCCTATGTGTGGGTTGTCATTTTTCCCGTACCTAAACGGGAAGATATGAACATCCCGTCAGTCGGCAACCCAGTGAGAGCAGACATTGTACAGTAGGTGATTGTTTTATTATGTTCTCGTTTGTATATCTTGTTCAACACTTAGCAATAGCGCTACATGATGCTCAGTGTTTCACTTAAGCTGCATCTGTTTACCTCACAGCTTCTCTAACTTGTTGCTCATCCTCCGTATATTCATATAAAAAAATATAAGGTCCTGGATCATAATTTTCCCCAAAGTAGTCTTTGTTGTCTCTCACAAAGTATGCCGTGAGTAGTAGGTGTGTTGTTGTTGAAGGGAAAAGCAAACGTGATGTGTCTGTGAAATTAATGTGCCGCCGTTTACTTAGAATGGTCCAAATGTATAAATATTACATGTTATTGTGAATGTTCCTGTTACTACATTACATACATACTTAGTGTATATTAAATGTTGATGGAGGGGATTGGATGTTTTTTAGAACGCTTTACATGCGGTATAGAGCGACTCCCATTTACTCTATTGTTAGCTGACTTTTGCTAATGTTTATTGACAATTTATGTTTATGTTCTATGTTTAACAACATTTAAAAAAGTAATGTTCCCCCTTAAGAAAAAATAAGTTATACTGTGTAATTGGCTTGGGATTTCTCTCATTTTAGTTTCCTAACCATTATCTTATTCAACAAACATTCTGCCTCATTCTTGAAATGAATGCAGCTTTTATAAACCACACTTGGGAGCTGCACAGCGCAAAAACAGCCCTATGCTGCACTTAATGCAGCTGATATGCAACATTTAAATCTAAAAAAACAACTCCTAGGTTGACATTGGGAGAAAAGAGGGTCACCTTATGTTATATGCTTTTATTTTCGCTGATTCCTACTGACTACTTGCTTTACACCATTTCCCACTTCTTTAACCTTTCATCTGTATTCATTATCAGCAGACACATTTGCATGATAAGATCTTAAGTGGCAATTGAAGAGGTGGTAACGTGTCTCCTATTGGTCCCACCAGGCTCTTTCAAGCTAATGTAATTCTTCTTCCTTCCCAGGTCACGACCGACCTGAAATCTAAATGCACAGACTCCCACACAGGAACCTCTGCTTCTGCCCCGCTGGCTGCTGGAATAATCGCTCTGGCTCTTGAGGCCAAGTAAGTGCTAATCAGTAAAGTCTCACATCGCCCACAGCGTTGTCCTAAGATTCATGTTCTGAAAACTTCTCTACGTCCACTGATTTAGTTATTTGTACTTGGCAGTGTTTCTGTGTAGACAACATTTTCAGGAGTTTTAGCTAACTCAGGACTCTGTGCACCTTACGGACAGTATTTTTTCAAGATGTATTGTCTCAAAGCCACCTGGCGGCAAACTTGGTTGGCAAAATAATCCTCACAATTAGTGTGTATGCGTGTGTGTGGTGTATGTGCTTGTTTGCATTTTTCTAGTAAAAACTTGACCTGGAGGGACATGCAACATCTGGTTGTGCGAACTTCTCACCCCGCCCACCTGCTCACCAATGACTGGAATACCAATGGGGTTGGACGCAAAGGTACAACACTTTACAAGTTCCCTTACTGCCTCTAAGGCAGCAGATGTCCTTCAATGTCATGTGATTAGATACATAGTCTTTTTTTGAACTGCGACGTTAATTTCTCCAAGTGGCATGTATTGTGATAGCGCTAGTATCCGGGTGTTGCTATCAGAAGGCCAGCTGTCAAGTCTGATCCCTCTTTTACTTCCTGCAGTCAGCCATTCATATGGATATGGCCTACTTGATGCCAGCGGAATCGTAGCGCTGGCAAAGACGTGGACCAGCGTGGGGCCGCAGCGGAAATGTGTAATCACCTTGGTCAACGAGCCGATGTTAGTAAAATGCACACAGCTCATTGTGTTTTTGGTGATGTCATAATACGTTCTATGTTGAGCAATTTGTGTATGTATACAGTATATACTCTACTATGTAGCACAGCTGCATAGACTATAGGAACGTTATTTAATTCTGTCTCACAGCCTCTGAATCAAACATCCAAGTTTATTAAAGGTCAGTACTTCTCAGCGCACCCATTTGGTTATCTAGTGGAACTTATTTTAATTTTTTATTTTTTTAATTTCAATAATTTTTTTTATTAATCAATCCAACTAAACAATACACAACAATACCATAATAATGCAATTCCAATTACAAAACCAAAGCAACCCAGCAACATTCAGAATAGCAATCAATAGAGCAATTGAAAGCAGTGGAACTTTGATTTACGAATGTAACTTGTTCTTAAACAGGGTGCGTAAATACAAAAGTGTGTATATTGAAGCAAATTTCCCCATAAGAAGCAATGTAAACATGAATAAAGGATTGCAGCCTCAACAAAAATCCATATTTTATTAAAAGCTTGTACACTTTGAACACAATATATCAAACAAACATAACAAGGGAGTGATGGATCAATTTTATATTTAATAACAAAGCCAAAACAATAAATAGCGTAAC
>NC_084553.2:32343450-32483450 GCF_033978685.3 Nerophis lumbriciformis
TTTTAGTTTTTTTTTTTTACAAGATATATTGTTGTACAGCAATTGAAAGGGTCATTATAGCAGAGGTAACACATTTAATCTATCTTGTGGGCTAGTGATAGGCAGTGTTCGCAAAAACGGCATTACATAATAACGGCGTTACTATGTGGTAAGTTCAAGTAACCTAATTAATTACTTTTATGCAAGTCAGGGGTCTCCAATTTGTCGATAGCAATCTACCAGTCCATCTTTGTGACTCTACTGGTCGATCACAAAATTATTTGAAAAAAAAAAAGTATTAGTATGACAGCCCCACCTGGAGAGTGACCAACATACCTGCCAACAGTGTTGGGTTAGTTACTGAAAACCAGTAACTAGTTCCCGTTACTAGTTACTTTATTTCAGAAGTAACTCAGTTGCTAACTCAGTTACTTAAACCAAAAAGTAATGCGTTACTGTGAAAAGTAACTATTTAGTTACTTATTTTTTTCTTCTTTTTTTTTTAAAGCTTCCATTAAGCTCCCATTAAAGCCCTGTCAGCCTTTATTTCAGTACTGTTATTGCACTGGAGAATAATACAATCCGTTGATCAATTTGACATGCATTTGCATCACTGAACTCTGCTAAGCAATGTGGTCTACATACAACACACAAAGGCAAAGATATGATTCAAAGGGCCAATTTGTTTCAGGCCAGAACAAATTCACAAAACTATTTTAAATAGCTGCAACATAACATAAATAAGTAACAAACAGCATAATAACAACATGGCTGTAAAGCAAGGAAGTACTTTAACTTTAACTTCACATACACAAAGCCTAACCAGGCGTTTTTTTCCTCAAGGAATTTTGAAATAAAATCATGTCTGAAGCCCAGAACACTCTACACATTTCCCCACTTTTAGTTTAGAGATAAGGAAAGATTGGCCTGGCCCACTAGGATCCCTCTTTATGTTTGTGAACTTTTTAGTCTATACATTTAGAGTGATGTGATAATCAAACACTCTAGAAGTCTAGAATGAAAGAGTATATAAGAGAATTGACAGAGTGTGTACCTTCAGTGCTGAATGATGAGCAGAGGCAGAGTTTGGAGTGTCTTCTTTCGCTCGCTTTTCATGTTTATGTGCTCACTGTCCACTGTGTCCAGGAGCTTGGAAAATGTTTTCGTGCCATTTGCTATTTTTATGGGCTTGCCTCTTTGTGATGTTAAATTCCTGTTTAAGCTGTTATACAGTACATGCCTTGAGCTCTTATTTTGAAGGCGCTAAGAGCGGAAGTGGTGACACGTTGTAGTGAAGCGGAGGTTTTGAAAAGAAAGTAAATAAAGTGGTCCTCGTGTAAAACTGGAGCCTCCGTGTTTGTTATTTTGTAGTTTTATACAGTATAGGCGACATAAATAAACCCTCGGTTACAGTAGTGATAATATCTCCATGTTAAGAAACTCTACTGCAGCTCCGCCATGATCAGACATGGCCCTCCCCTCCCCTCCCTCCCTCCCCACACCCAGACACACGCACAGTGCGCCTCTTCCGTGACACAAGAGATTCAGAAGGATGACACTGCAGCGCTGTAATAAAACACACTCAGATTTTCTGTTTCTAACTGATACTACATAAAAAAATAACGTAAAATAACGCCGTAACACATCATGTAGTAACGGTAACTGAGTTACTGAATATAAAAAATAACACGTTAGATTACTAGTTACCGCCAAAACTAACAACGTTACAGTAACTTTGTAACGCGTTAGTCCCAACACTGCCCGCCAACAGGCAATTTTACCCCTAGTGTTTTTATTTGTGTATTTGGATGTGTTTGTCTTATTTTGAACATTCTGGGGTGTTTTTGTTTGACGGATTGTTTTGCTTACGGATATGTTGTGTCACGCTGGTTTTGCTTTCTATTAGGCGGGGTCCGTGTCCGTCTGTTTGTATCAATGGCTTGGTGCAGAGGCATCAAAGGCTTTTTGTTTGGTGTGGATTCTGTGGCTCGGTTGTTTGGGCGGTGGTGTGTTGGATTGGGGAGTGTAGTTTCTTGGTCGGGTGTGGCGTTGATGTCTCTTGTTTGCATGTTGGCATTTGGACTGACAAGTGGACGGGCGCTGGCTGATCTCCAAGGTTTTTTCGGCGTCGGGTTGTTGGTCACGGTTTTCGGTTGTTTCGATACGTCAGGTGGTGCTGGCTGTCGGGGGTTTTGCAGCGGTCTTCTTAGTTGGCGTTTGTTTGTGGTGCGGGCGCATTTGGCTGCTGAGTTCGGTACAAGGAGGTGGATGATATTGTGGTTTGTGAAGGTGCATGCGCGTGGTAATTGATGTGGCTGGAGGACTTGCCGACTTCATTTTCGTTGGTTGGCTTGTCGGGTGTCGGCCCGGGCCTGCCGTGTAAAATATCTATCTATCTATCTATCTATCTATCTATCTATCTATCTATGTATATATATATATATATATATATATATATATATATATATATATATATATATATATATATGTATATATATATATATATATATATATATATATATATATATATATATATATATATATATATATATATATATATATATACATATATATGTCTTAATAAGGTTATCCAAAAAATAGTGCTCGATACCGTAGTAGAGCGCAATATATGTATGTGTGGGAAAAAAATCACAAGACTACTTCATCTCTACAGGCCTGTTTCATGAGGGGTTCCCTCAATCATCAGGAGATTTTAATGGAAGCATTCACATACCATGGTTTGTATAGGGCACAGAGTGGGTAGGTACAGGCTGGCGTAGGGGCGTGGTGATTGGCTCATGTGTTACCTAGGAGGTGTTTCCGTCTGTGGCGGCATGCTGATACAATTTCGCTGCGCTTGTTGAGGGATGACAGGTCTGGACGGTATAATAAACAGTTTCTCTTTCAAGCATAGGTTGCATCTTTTATTACCACTATTGTAAGGTGTGCTGGATGCAAGAATTTGCCATATTATTGAATATTCAACATTATTGTCTTTGAGGTCCCAAATGTGTTTGCAAAGGCTGCAACTGCCGCAAGAAACCTGATTGCCCTCTTAACGGGGGGTGCTTACAAACATCAGTTGTTTACCAATCTAAGGTAACACGCAAGGACATTAACACATCCGACACATATGTAGGATTAACCGAGGGAGAGTTTAAAACCAAATGGAACAATCACAAGGCTTCTTTCAGGAACCAAAACCTGCGGAATACCACAGAACTCAGCAAACACATTTGGGACCTCAAAGACAATAATGTTGAATATTCAATAACATGGCAAATTCTTGCATCCAGCACACCTTACAATAGTGGTAATAAAAGATGCAACCTATGCTTGAAAGAGAAACTGTTTATTATATACCGTCCAGACCTGTCATCCCTCAACAAGCGCAGCGAAATTGTATCAGCATGCCGCCACAGACGGAAACACCTCCTAGGTAACACATGAGCCAATCACCACGCCACTACGCCAGCCTGTACCTACCCACTCTGTGCCCTATATAAACCATGGTATGTGAATGCTTCCATTAAAATCTCCTGATGATTGAGGGAACCCCTCATGAAACAGGCCTGTAGAGATGAAGTAGTCTTGTGATTTTTTCCCCACACATATATATATATATATATATATATATATATATATATATATATATATATATATATATATATATATATATATATATATATATGTATATATATATATATATATATATATATATATATATATATATATATATATATATATATATATATATATATATATATATATATATATATGTGTATTTTTTGGCGTACCAAATTATGAGGTACACTGCCGAGGAGCGGGTCTCTTCAGGTCTATTTTCACACAAAACGCGCACCGGATTATAAGGCGCATTAAAGGCCTACTGAAATGCGATTTTTTTTATTTAAACGGGGATAGCAGGTCCATTCTATGTGTCATACTTGATCATTTCGCGATATTGCCATATTTTTGCTGAAAGGATTTAGTAGAGAACATCAACGATAAAGTTCGCAACTTTTGGTCGCTGATAAAAAAGCCTTGCCTGTACCGGAAGAAGCAGACGAGTAGCGTGACGTCACAGGTTGTGGAGCTCCTCACATCTGCACATTGTTTACAATCATGGCCACCAGCAGCTAGAACGATTCGGACCGAGAAAACGACAATTTCCCCATTAATTTGAGCGAGGATGAAAGATTTGTGGATGAGTGAAGTGAGAGTGAAGGACTAGAGGGCAGTGGGAGCGATTCAGATAGGGAAGATGCTGTGAGAGGCGGGTGGGACCTGATATTCAGCTGGGAATGACTAAAACAGTAAATAAACACAAGACATATACATACTCTATTAGCCACAACACAACCAGGCTTATATTTAATATGCCACAAATTAATACCGCATAACAAACACCTCCCCCCTCCCGTCCATATAACCCGCCAATACAACTCAAACACCTGCACAACACACTCAATCCCACAGCCCAAAGTACCGTTCACCTCCCCAAAGTTCATACAGCACATATATTTCCCCAAAGTCCCCAAAGTTACGTACGTGACATGCACATAGCGGCACTCACGTACGGGCAAGCGATCAAATGTTTGGAAGCCGCAGCTGCATGAGTACTCACGGTACCGCGTCTGCGCATCCAACTCAAAGTCCTCCTGGTAAGAGTCTCTGTTGTCCCAGTTCTCCACAGGCCAATGGTAAAGCTTGACTGTCATCTTCCTGGAATGTAAACAATGAAACACCGGTTGTGTTTGTGTTGCTGGAGCCGGCCGCAATACACCGCTTCGCACCTACAGCTTTCTTCTTTGCTGTCTCCATTGTTCATTGAACAAATTGCAAAAGATTCACCAACACAGATGTCCCAAATACTGTGGAATTTTGCGATGAAAACAGACGACTTAATAGCTGGCCACCATACTGCCCCAAAATGTCCTCTACAATCCGTGACGTCACGCGCTGACGTCATCATACTGAGACGTTTTCAGCAGGATATTTTGCGCGAAATTTAAAATTGCACTTTAGTAAGCTAACCCGGCCGTATTGGCATGTGTTGCAATGTTAAGATTTCATCATTGATATATAAACTATCGGACTGCGTGGTCGGTAGTAGTGGGTTTCAGTAGGCCTTTAAAGAGGTCATATTATGATTTTTTTTTCAAAATTTTAAACATTTCCTTGTGGTCTACATAACATGTAATTGTGGTTCTTTGGTCAAACTGTTGCATAAATTATGTTTTACAGACCATCTTCAAGTCGTTTTCTGACCGTCGCTTCAGGATGTGCCGTTTTGTGGATGGTCTTATTTACGTTGCTCCACTTCGACAGCGTCTTCTCCCCGTCATCTTTGCTGCGGGTAGCGTGCAAGGACGGGAGTCGAAGAAGTGTCAAAAGAGGGAGCTAACTGTTTTAATGACATTCAGACTTTACTTAAATCAATAAGGGAGCAGCATCTCCTCATCCATGGCTCACTAGTGCAACAACAACTGTAAGTTGAAGCACAGTACGTCTGACTACGGTAGCCATAATGCGCCGACAATTCATCAAGCGATGCGGCTTTTTACCTTACCAAAGTCGTACTCAAACATTTTGATCGCTTTTTGAGTGTTGTGTGTAATGTTCTATATTCTCAAAGTTTTAGTGTGGTTTACTGGTGTCATCTGGCAGTCTACACGTATCTCTTATGTGTGACTGCCATCTAGTGGTCACACTTATCATTACACCATGTACCAAATAAAATAGCTTTGAGGTCGGTAAGCACAACCAGAATTATTCTGTACATTAGGCGCACCGGGTTATAAGGCACACTGTCGATTTTTGAGAAAACTAAAATATTTTAAGTGCGCCTTATAGTCCAGAAAATACAGTATATATATATATATATATATATATATATATATATATATATATATATATATATATATATATATATATATATATATATATATATATGTATATATATATATATGTATGTATATGTATATGTATTTTTCGGACCATAAGGCGTACCGGATTATGAGGTACACTGCCGAGGAGCGGGTCTCTTCAGGTCCATTTCAGGTCTATTTTCATACAAAATGCGCACCGGATTCTAAAGCACATTAAAGGGGTCATATTATGATTTTTTTGTCTGCGCTAAATGCAGGAGGTGCTAATTCCCACACATAATCAATATATGCCTGATATCACTGACTGAAAAGAGGCAACAACTTTTAAAGCGCAATGTATTCATTTTTTTACACCACGACCTCTTTAATGAGGCCCTGTGCGCTCATACATACAGGGTTTTTACACCTTTTCCATGGCCAAATTCAAGCACTTTTTAAGGACTTTCAAGATCACTTTGCCAGCTTTTCCAGTACCCTTCAAAAGGCAAAAACCAGTGTGAATCAATCCATAGACTTGTTGTTTGAGGTCACCAAATACTGTCTGTAGGAAAAATACGGAATATCTGCTAAAACCTAATCCTAACATTGAAGCAGCAGTTATCATTAACTGAATGGGGCATAGAAAATGAAGCAGTGTTTCTGTAGACTATTCAATTTCATTGGTGTTTGCAAACGTGTCTCCATTTGTATTGTTTTTCAAATTTCTTGTTCTTTTTCTTACTTACGGCACTCAATGACATCGAACAGCACGGATTGATTCACACCGTATTTGTGCTTGTAAACTGCATAATGTGATGTAAATACATGCACCCTCAAAATGCCAATTTCACTCATTTATTAACAAAACTTCTTCCATATTAATATAAGGTTAATACATTAAAGGAAACTATTTTTTTTGTTTCACAACACATCAGACACCTGTCATTAAGCATATCTAGCCTTATAACTGTGGCTATGGTAACAAATTAACAAAAAGACAAAAGTTAACTTTTTTTGGCTTTCACTGAGGTAGCCAGACAAGTTAAGTAGACAACGAAAATAATAGAGCAAGAAATGCATACAACCATGTGGTGTAAAAACTACAAAATCATTCATATTAACTCAGCTCTAAGTTGTGAAAAAGGTTACAAATTATACATCACATGACCTTCACAGTACAAAGAAGTCCAATAATGGACTAATAATTTCCATCCAATGTTCATTAAAACGACAACCTCCCGGCATGATGGATCGATGCACCACTGTCCTCTTAGGGGCGACACAGAGCCCTATATACGGCTTTGGCATGACAACAACCTAATGTAAGGGCTAATGTAAGATCAAGCGTGTAGCTTTAATTTTTAAGGAAACTTATTTTATTTGTTTCCATTTTATAATTAGCCTATTGAGTCAGACTGCCGAGAAATATGATGAACATTTCCAAGCATTTACAAGCACTTCACCCAAAATTCAAGCATTTTTCAAACCTTGAAAACACAACATTAAAATCCAAGCATTTTCAAGGTTTTTAAGCACCCGTACGAACCCTGTACATAATACCCATGCCAGAAACCACCACTGCTTACAGAATTCTATGTTGTTGTGATCATTCAAATTCAAATTCTTATGTTTTCCTGCATCGCACACTCATGTCCACACTTGTTTATCTTGGCACAGATGTCGACTTGCGATGATCATGGATGTAATTTTTTTTTTTCGGGGGACAGGGGGGTGCACAGGAGTGACATGTCCCCTGCATTTTTTCTAAAAGCATTATTTGTCACCTGCAAAGACAAATAAAAAATCCAAAAAAAGAGGAGTCTAGTGCTCCATTTGAAGGTGAACGCAAACGCACTTCTGAAATCCAAATTTCGTCCTTGCAGATGATAATCCTGACGGTCTCTCATTGGTTTGTTTTCATCCACTACATGTGAACAGCATTGGGGGACGCCTGTAGAGGACGCCCATCTGACACACATATCCTAACCTGATGAGCAAATGTTGGGTGGAAATAAGTATGATTCCCCCAATCCTTGTGGCATCCCCAAAATAATCCCAACTGGGCAAAGGCTCGGGTGGCCCATATCTACGCCCACTACACATATAATTGTGTGGAGACCAGAGGTGGGACCAAGTCATTGCTTTGCAAGTCACAAGTAAGTCTCAAGTCTTTGCCCTCAAGTCTCGAGTCAAGTCCCGAGTCAAGACAGGCAAGTCCCGAGTCAAGTCCAAAGTCAAGACTGGAAAGTCTCAAGTCAAGTCCCAATTCCTGCATTTTGAGTTTTGAGTCCTTTCAAGTCCTTTTGACCACAGACTAATATATTTACACAGATTGTGTATGCTTTTAAAATGCTGTATTGATTTATTAAAACAGGTGCATTTGAAATTGCAGGAAAAAAAATAGTGCTGACATTGCACTTCATAATAGCGCTATTAAGCAGTCTTTTTAAACATTGAACTCATACCTTTACAGAATAAACACATTTGAAAAAACAAGTGCAACTGTACCTATTTGTACAAAAGTGTTAACATTGTATTTCCATGACATATTGCATTGTAACTAGTTCCGCAGCAGTGTCTATCCTGTTCTTACCTTATATCATTGATCTCATCTCATACTGTATGTGTTTTTATGTGTGCATACACATGAAAAACATAACAAATACATGAACAAAACAATGAACAGAGTTGTACTTTTTAGATGTCAGTGCCCTATGCAATATGTACACATATTCTTAACATAGTATACATTTTAACTGACCTTTATTTGACTGTGTTTGTCTTTTTATAGGTGGCTAAAATACGCGGTGCTGCTGACCATCGTCTAACGTTACGCTACTGTGTGTGATACATTGACTAACGTAACGTTTTGTGTAGGTACCTCATGAGACCCTGCTTAAAAAAAATTACTTGACAAAAAGTATGAATAAGGTGTTGCGTTTTGGACCAGTTGTTCCTCCCAGGGAATTCAAGTCACAATTCGCTCCCAAGCTCTTTACGACACTTATAATAATAATAATAATAATAACTGGGATTTATATAGCGCTTTTCTAAGTACCCAAAGTCGCTTTACATGTAGAACCCATCATTCATTCACACCTGGTGGTGGTAAGCTACTTTCATAGCCACAGCTGCCCTGGGGTAGACTGACGGAAGCGTGGCTTAAAGCTGAGTTGAAAAACCACCAGAGACAGAATAGGTATTTTGTTGTATATTTTCAAAGCTTTGCCAATATACATTTTGAGACCAGTCTAACCCTAGACAATTCTATTGCGCCTCCCAAAATGGTCTGTCTTCCCAACGCCAAAAACCCCTCTTTCCTTCCCCCTCCCTAGCCATAATACAAGCACAACGTCTCCCTAGTCATAATACATTCCAAAGAACTCAAGGTTAACACACACAGTTTACTTGCTGACAGAGCATCAAGAGAAGAAATGGAAAACACGAGCTGTTTTCAAATATGACTAAGAAATGAAAGAAGTACAACTTAAATTCGGATATATGTAAATATCTGCCTCCGACAATTCCCCCTTCAGATCTTCTAAAAAGATCTTTATCACTAGTACAACACTTCTAAAATACGGCCCTCTTTGAGCAAGCTAGTAAAAAATTAAAAGCATAGTTACATGGGAGATAAACGGATGGAATCTATGTCAACAGCATCACGAGTCAGGTTGGTCAGTCTCAACAGATTATAAAAAACATAGTTAATGCGTTCTACATTTTTAGTAGCAGTCACAGGGAAAATAGCACCAATTATAGGAAGGTTCTCGAAACCTGCACAGGATTCACACCACAATTTATGTTGTGGTGGGACCCCCCTTGGTTGTCCAATTGCATCAAAGTAAACACCCTCAGGGTTTCTCATCAAATCAAAGGAGCCCGTTACACTCCTCCGAGATAAAACATGGCGTCTTCTGCGGGAAGTTAGAGAGGCCGCTGAAACAGGAGTTCCAAGGGGTGTTAATTTGGTACCCTCTAGGGTGACTGGGGTCACCAGTCTAACCATAGCACAAAGCCCAACGGCTGACGTCGGGATTCTAATGTACAATCTGTGCTCCCCACAATACCAGAATAAGTCAGCTCGTGCCCAAGGGCCTATCCTTGAGCCATCTATCAGGGTGGTGCACCAGGAGGGGGTAATGTCACCCAATTTGTAGGGGGATGAAGGGGGTCCTGTAAATTGAAAACACGTGTATTTCAGCTTTTGGGCCACAAAGGGAAGAAGTCGGGTGAAATTGTCAACAGGAGGGTACACACTAACCAACAAATCACAACCTGGCGGTGTGGGTTCAGAAAACAAGGAGATAAGACAGTTTGAGCCATTAGTGTCAGTCAACTTAAAAGGGGCAGGGTAAGTGTGGGGAAAGGGACGTCCAGCGGAACAAGCAACACAGTCACCCAGGTCTTGGCTCTTAGCCATGCTAGTCATCCACCTAAGCCACAGGTTGCCTGCACCTGCTCCTAAGGTCAAAGCTACCAGGTCTTCAAGGGGGCAGAGGTAGTTAACGCCCTTTCAAGGACATTAATTTTAATAATTCCTTTAGGGTCTGTACCTGTCTGGTCAACCCCCAAAACAACATCTGGCAATTGTAAGGGAAAGGGGGTTCTGGGACCGATCAAAGTTTCTCTGAAAGGTCATCCCTCTCAGAGTAACTTTGAATTGTGGAGGTATGTTGGCATATTAAGGATCATGGTAGTCTAAGGGCCCTGTGTAGTGGGTTACCTGGTTCCAAAAGGGGCACCACTTACCAGAGTATGTTGTCCGCATCCGACACCAATAGTTCAGGTTTGAGTCGTAACAAAGATAGAGGTTACTAGCGCGGTAAGAACTTTTTTTTTTTTTTTTTTCTCGCACTTAATCACACTGCATAGGTCAAAAAAGTAAGTCTTGCTGTCCCCCTTGACCCAGTCTATTTCAAGTCCACCGTACGTTCTAAGACACTTGTCAGTCACTGTCGTCGGGAAGGAAGAACTGAGACACAAGGTCAGTAGAGCAAGCCCAAACACCAGTCCGTCAGGGAATCCTACTGGGTATAACATCCTGCCTTTCATCTATCAAAATCAGAGTAATTCAGGTAACCAGACGGGGATAAACATCAAACTTTTCACTTAATGTAACGACACAAATCCTTATGCTGAAAACAAGCAAGAAAAACTAAGAAACATCTAGCATATAGACTGGTCTCAATCAATGGTATACAATATAGAAGTTGATCTGAGTAATGTAGGTAGAAAATCTGGAAGATCTACACGACGGTAGACGGCAGCTCAACGGAGAGAGGTGTCTCTCAGCGTCGTCTTCTGGGCCCCTTCCGTGGCAGGCTCCTCCGCGGGAGTGCGGAGGTAGAGGTGGTACCAGGTGTCCCCTGTACCAGCTAGTCGAAGGGCGTGGGACGTCCGTACCACGACCTTGAAGGGACCATTCCACCTGGGCTCCGTACACTTGCGTTTGATGATCTTGATCTTGACCCTCTCAGTGGACGGAAGGGAATCTGGAGTGGCGGGCTGTCATCCTCGAATCTGTACAGAAGAACTGGCACACAAATTCTGCATTTTGTGTAAAATACCATTTTGGTTTTACGCTGATTCCTTCTTCCAGGGGGATGTTGATCCTGGGAAGGGGCTGACCTGTATGCAGTTCATAGGGTGAAAAACTCAAAGGGCGGTAAAACAGTTTTATTCACGGACATTCAATTGATCGTTAACGCTAATTGCAACATGTCAATCCAATTCAATTTGGTCTGTGCACAGATTTTAGCCAATTCGTTTTTGATGTTCTGGTTCATCCTTTCAACCTTACCTTGGGACTGAAGATGGTACCCCCAAACCGAACCTGTGTTCTAGTCCAAGAGCATTTTCGACCAAGGCTAAGTGAGTAATTTTAAAATGGGTGTTTTGTCTGACCTAATCTTTTTGGGAAAACCATGTCGGGGAATTAGGTCATTCACAAGCCATTTAATTACTGATTTTGCATCCTCTTTTGAGGTTGGGGTTGCTTCCCGCCAACCACTGTGATTGTCAACACAAGTCGTCAGCAAGTATCTTTTCCCTTTCACCGGATTGATCATATCAATGAAGTCAAAAACTATACACGGTTCACCCTCACCTCCTCCATATTCCAAATTGATTTACTAAACTACTATCGATGTGCAAAATGGCTATTTTCAAGTTAAATTTACAAACTTACAACAATTTAGTTATAACTTCTTACCCACAGGAATATTGTTAAAGCTATTTTGTTGTACGGAGTCTGAATCCAAGAGTCTGAATCCACCCTCACCTCCTCCCCCTTCTGTTTCTGAAAAAGAGACTGTGTCAGTAATACTATCACTTTCAGAAACATCTAAGAATAAGGTCAGCTAATAGTCAAGTACAGCAAGAGCAGGGGCGGAGGACATGTCATGTTTGAGGTCAATGAAAGTCATTTCAGTCTCTGTGGACCACTGGAGGGTGGTATTAGGGTAGGGGACCCCTTAGCGAAATCAGAAATAACTCAAACTCAACTAAATCCTAAATTTTATGTACCTTATCCAATATGGTGAAAGCTACAAAATATGCCTATATTTATATCGACACAAATACTAGAAAAATACTAACCTTATGGCGGATGCCTTTGCAATAGTAATTTGAAATTTCACCACGCCTGGTGGCCACAATAACAAATTAAGTCAAGCTCATGTTGTAGAAAGTCGAATGATGCGGTCACGTTTGTTACTGAATACTTTCTATCAGACTTCTGTCATGGTGACTGTGTGTATGTAATAAGCAACTATAATTTTTTTTTATATGCTTAAATGTAATGTGTCGTTTTAGCTCAGCTGTTGTGTAGCTGCTAGCTCCTCATAGCCTACAGCCGGGGTGTCCAAAGTGCAGCCCATAGCTATGTGCTTAACAGAAAACTTAAACAAGAGGAAAATGTGGTTTTGGGGTGTCGGTGCAATGAGTGGCAGCTACGCCGTGTTTTATCATTGGACCTAAGTCTTTGGTTTTGTAGGCGGGGCAAAGAGCAAGGGAACAATGTGGGACAGCAATTGTGTCCATCTTATACTATGCTAGTTGTAGCAAAGATATGTCAACATGAGCAGCCACACCTTGAGTTCCAACATATATAAATATAAAGGAGTCAAAGGCCTCCTGGCATGAACATGAGGCGAGTCAGGTGGCGGTACACACGGAAGCATCTCAGTCAGCCAGAGTTTTCACTGATAGAGCAGCTGGAGATGTCAGCCATTTCTGGTGTTTCAGGCTGTGGTATGAGCTCATGGAGGAGCTTTGGTAGTGGTGTCGCAGCTTGGTGGTTGAGCCGTCAGGTAACACCAGGAAGGTTCCTTCTGTGTGATATTGAATGTCAGGGTACAGTCTGTAAAGGAGGTCATTACCAATTAGGCAAGGTGTGTGCAGGTCAACCACGAAGGGGTGCTTCAGCGAGAGTCCAGCAATCTGAACCGGAAGAGGTTTGGTGACCGGTAACATTCTTGTGACCTCAGCGAAGCCTTCGACCTTCAAAAAGGAAGCACACAGTTTCTTTGGTACCTCTGCATTCAGAAATGAGTGGGTGGCACCAGTGTCAATCACAAACTGATAACATTGTCCGTTGACACTTATGTCCAGCAGGGGGCCTGTCTGTATTTCCTGCTGGGGCTTCTGCCTTGGGCGTCCTTTGCCATGCCTGTATGATGTTTTGGCTGCAATTGGGAGCCTGTCTCGTTCAGAGGAGTTAGGACATTCACATTGCCAGTGACCCGGCTGGTCACAGATGAAACAGTTTTCACCCTGTCTTGGCCTTAATGCACCGTGTCCACCACCCGAGTCCAACCGTCTGGTCACACGTCTGGTGTCCTCCACCTGCTGGGACTCAAAAGCAAGGTCACCCACTGCTGAATATACGCTAGCTGATCTTTGACCTTTTGGTTCTTTTAACTTTTCATCTTCAGCGATCTGTAATTTAAGTAGTTGTTTCCTTGTTACTCTACCACCATCCTGCTCTGTCCAATTTTGCATGTGATGAATAAGATGTCCCTGCCATGTGTTGTTTTTGGCACCGTGTATATCAGGGTTATCATCCATCCTGCGTCTCACCACAGTTGGCATTGCGTCAAGTACTGCTCGTCTAAAAAACTGTCGGTGTTCCCCTTCTTTACTGGGATGCACACCTGTAGCACGTGACCACTGCTCTTTAGCTTGGTCTATAAATACATAAGGTGACTCACCATCTTTCCACCGATATGTAGGAGTGGTATTTTGACACGGAAGAGGAAACAGACTGCGCATAGCAGTAGCTATGCCTCTTATGTACGGCGTTACCGGTGAAGTCGAAGATTCAGCCAATAATCCTGCTTGTTGTTCCATATTTTGGCCATCTTGTGTGGAAACACAACGATACAAAATGCCTCTAAAGTCTGCTACGGAGAGAGTGTATCCCGCTGTTAGTTTGTCTAACATGTTAAGCCAAAGACTCCCTCCTTCAGGTACAGGTGGGAAAGCAAGGTCAACAATGGCTTGCATGTCTGTGATGGCAAAATGCTTATTTTGAAAGTGGCCCCTAATAGCAGCTTTATGTGTCAACAATGTCTGGTATGCACGCGCGAGGTTGCCATCTGCCGGAGGAAAATAGTCAGACGTGCAAAGGAAGGGGTTAAGAATTTGAGCCGATGGCTTAGAGAGGGCGTGTGAGTACCTCCCTCTCTTGGCACTTGAGTAGGGGGCGTTGGCTTAGTCAAAGTCTGGGCGGGTCGTTTGAATAATCTCGTGCATACGCGACAGCCCGTCCTTATCTAATTCGCCTTGTTCCCCCCCTACGTCTCTCCCCGTGGACTACACCGTCACCAATAGCAACACACACACACACAAGCACGCGCACACACACACACACAAGCACGCACACACACACTCACAAGCACGCACACACACACTCTCCCACGCAACCAGCAACACACACACACACAAGGAAAAAGCTGCACGAAAGCTCTTTCTCTGCGTTTCACTTTACCATAAAACTTCCAGTTACTTTTCTTTATTTACCAAACGTTTGAGTTCACGACTTTTCGAGTGTTGTAAACTCCCTCTTAACCCTTTCATGAAACGTTCTCCTTTTTTCTTTTTCTTTTTTTTTTCTTTTTTTTTTTCTTTTTTCTTTTTAAACTCTACCTGCCAATTTCATTGTTGACAACAGTACATTCAATTGATCATTAAACGGTAGCCATTCATCACATTTCCCCCATCCGCCATCACATTCCTGTCTGTCACACTCCGTAGCCATTGTGTCTTTTACCTCAGAATTTTTCGTCCCAGACGAAGGGTCTGGAACCCCTTACCTCAGAATTTTTCGTCCCGGACGAAGGGTCTGGAACCCCTTACCTCAGAATTTTTCGTCCCGGACGAAGGGTCTGGAACCCCTTACCTCAGAATTTTTCGTCCCAGACGAAGGGTCTGGAACCCCTTACCTCAGAATTTTTCGTCCCAGATGAAGGGTCTGGAAACCCTTTCTCGTTTAGGCGACGACCAATGACCCAGGGTGAGCTACACCCAACTATTAGTTTATTCGTCAATGAAACTGCCCGTCACGGTAGTCGAGACACAATGACGCGAGATGACCACTTATTTACAGCTTTTTATGTAATGGCGGACAAGGGAGAAATGCAATCAATCCATCAAAATGTCCACTCTGTATCTGGGGTACAAACAGTGTTTGACTTACATACTTCAAGACAGACTCCTAAAGCAGATTTTAGAAAAAGGCTCTGCTTACCTTGTTTTTGTTTGGCCACTAGTGAGTCTGTCTTGAAGAGTGTAAGAGGTGTCCAATTCTCAGCGTGTCGCCCGGACGAGGCCCCCAAATTGTTGCGTTTTGGACCAGTTGTTCCTCCCAGGGAATTCAAGTCACAATTCGCTCCCAAGCTCTTTACGACACTTAAAGCTGAGTTGAAAAACCACCAGAGACAGAATAGGTATTTTGTTGTATATTTTCAAAGCTTTGCCAATATACATTTTGAGACCAGTCTAACCCTAGAACATTCTATTGCGCCTCCCAAAATGGTCTGTCTTCCCAACGCCAAAAACCCCTCTTTCCTTCCCCCCCCCTAGCCATAATACAAGCACAACGTCTCCCTAGTCATAATACATTCCAAAGAACTCAAGGTTAACACACACAGTTTACTTGCTGACAGAGCATCAAGAGAAGAAATGGAAAACACGAGCTGTTTTCAAATATGACTTAGAAATGAAAGAAGTACAACTTAAATTCGGATATATGTAAATATCTGCCTCCGACAAAGGTAGCGAACTGCAGTGGACGCAACATGTTGCAGTGTTTGCAATGACGTTATAACCATAGACATCTTATAAGTAGACTCAGCATTGGTTGCTGTGACGTGAGCAATTTGGCCACCATCTTTAAGTGGTGATGAGGAGCCAGCGAGCAGCCTAAACTGACAGTTGACAGGTAGAAAACAAAGACGCTGGTGTTCAGCGTTTTCCAACTCAAATGAGCGGACTGTTGAAAATAGGAATTGGGGGATTATTTTTCACAAGTAAGATTTAACATTAACGTACAATTGGTTGTATTTTGTGAAAAGAATATTACCACAGAGTTGAGAAGGAGCAAAGATCTTCAATATTTGTATGTGAAAATCACAAATAAATCTTCTGGGGGAGGATGAAGCCCCTACAGGGGTTTGGTTTACAAACTTTCAGCCCCACCTAAAACAAAATTCACCAGCCGCCACTCATTATGATGCATTCTCATTTTAGGCAAAATATAAGACAATACTTTCTTAATAGTATAATTGTAACCAAGAATAAGTCTTCAAGTAACAATATTCAAATACTAACATTGTTGTGTAAGACAGCATTTGGTTTTATTCTGAATCCAGTGAAACAGATTGGTGGCTTTAGCTGATATAAAGACTTTCAGGTGTTTATATATGTTTAAGTATTTGGCAGACGCTTTTATCCAAAGCGACATACATAAAAAATACATATATAACAATTACTGTAAACATTTTCATTTAAGGGAAGAATGTAATACAAAATATCAATACAAAGTGTCAAGACAGAATAAACTCTCTGCTGCTGCAGCAACAGAGATACAGTCTATAAGATATATAGATATCTAATGTATTCATACATTGTTTATGTAGGATATACGTATGTATATATAACCTAATCATATTGTTTCTTCAACTTAAAAATAGCTGACCGTTTTTTTCCCCCTTCTCTGTGATTATATTCCCAGTTTTAATCTCGGACGTCTGGTCACTTATAGCATATAAGAATATTCTATTACTGTTAAGCAAACTGTGAATAATAAAACACGCCAAAACATGTGTCTGTTATCATAGCTACACGTATGACAAAAAAGCGCGTGAAAATCAGTGGTATTTAGTGCATACTTGCCAACCCTCCCGGATTTTCCGGGAGACTCCCGAAATTCAGCGCCTCTCCCGAAAACCTCCCGGGACAAATTTTCTCCCGAAAATTGACATAACACTCATCTACTCATTGTTGAGTTAAGGGTTGAATTGTCCATCCTTGTTCTATTCTCTGTCACTATCTTTCTAACCATGCTGAACACCCTCTCTGATTATGCATTGCTGTGTGGCACGCACAAAAGTGCTTTCATCAAATGCACTAGATCAGTATTGTCCTGTTTAAGAGTGTCACAACATTGCTGTTTACGGCAGACGGACTGCTTTACTGTAGACGTTCTTTATTTTGTGGGAAAGCGGACTCAGGTCCGCATGGAGCTGGAGGGGGCGTGGCCTTCAGCTCCGCCTGAATTTCGGGAGATTTTCAGGAGAAAATTTGTCCCGGGAGGTTTTCGGGAGAGGCGCTGAATTTCGGGAGTCTCCCGGAAAATCCGGGAGGGTTGGCAAGTATGAGAGAGGGTGTTCAGCATGGTTAGAAAGATAGTGACAGAGAATAGAACAAGGATGGACAATTCAAACCTTAACTCAACAATGAGTAGATGAGTGTTATGTGTGTGTATATGTGTAAATAAATGAACACAGAAATTCAAGTATTTATTTTATATATATATATATATATATATATATATATATATATATATATATATATATATATATATATATATATATATATATATATATATATATGTATGTGTGGGAAAAAAATCACAAGACTATTTCATCTCTACAGGCCTGTTTCATGAGGGGGGGTACCCTCAATCGTCAGGAGATTTTAATGGGAGCATTCGCATACCATGGTTTATATAGGGCACAGAGTGGGTGGGTACAGGCTGGCCTAGGGGCGTGGTGATTGGCTCATGTGTTACCTAGGAGGTGTTTCCATCTATGGCGGCATGTTGTTACAATTTCGCTGCGCTTGTTGAGGGATGACAGGTCTGGACGGTAAATAATAAACAGTTTCTCTTTCAAGCATAGGTTGCATCTTTTATTACCACTATTGTAAGGTGTGCTGGATGCAAGAATTTGCCATGTTATTGAATATTCAACATTATTGTCTTTGAGGTCCCAAATGTGTTTGCTGAGTTCTGTGGTATTTCGCAGGACAATCACAAGGCTTCTTTCAGGAACAAAAACCTGCGAAATACCACAGAACTCAGCAAACACATTTGGGACCTCAAAGACAATAATGTTGAATATTTAATAACATGGCAAATTCTTGCATCCAGCACACCTTACAATAGTGGTAATAAAAGATGCAACCTATGCTTGAAAGAGAAACTGTTTATTATTTACCGTCCAGACCTGTCATCCCTCAACAAGCGCAGCGAAATTGTAACAACATGCCGCCATAGACGGAAATACCTCCTAGGTAACACATGAGCCAATCACCACGCCCCTAGGCCAGCCTGTACCCACCCACTCTGTTCCCTATATAAACCATGGTATGCGAATGCTCCCATTAAAATCTCCTGACGATTGAGGGTACCCCCCCTCATGAAACAGGCCTGTAGAGATGAAATAGTCTTGTGATTTTTTCCCACACATACATATATTGCGCTCTACTACGGTATCGAGCACTATTTTTTGGATAACCTTATTAAGACATATATATATATATATATATATATATATATATATATATATATATATATATATATATATATATATATATATATATATATATCCATTCATCCATCCATTTTCTACCGTTTATTCCCTTCGGGGTCGCGGGGATATATATATATATATATATATATATATATATATATATATATATATATATATATATATATAAATGAAATACTTGACTTGGTGAATTTTAGCTGTAAATATACTCCTCCCCTCTTAACCACGCCCCCGCCCCAACCAAGTCATGTCAAGTCAAAAGGCTCAAGTCCAAGTGAAGTCACAAGTCACTGATGTTAAAGTCTAAGTCGAGTTGCAAGTCTTTTTACATTTAGGTCTAGAAGTAATCTGACTAGCTTGCTCTGGGATGTTTGGAGTTTAGATTTGAGGGTTTTGGAGGTGCTAGGGTACCAGGAGGTGCATGCGTAATCGTAAAAGGGTTGAACGAGAGTTCCCGCTAGAATCCTCATGGTGCTTTTGCTGACCAGAGAGGAGATTCTATAGAGAATTCTCATTCGTTGGTAGTCTTTTCCTTATGCAATTAGTTGGTTGTCCCTTCCAGGTGTTTGCAGGATGTCAAGTACTAAAAACAATTTTACCTAAAGTTTCTCTAAGCCCACGCAGCTGAGCTAAATCTGTTTTATTATCTAATTTCATCTCTTGCTTTGCCTCAATATCTGCCCTACTGTCCACTCTACAAGTGTTAATGGCCAAGAGGTATAACAATGGCTTTGGAAAGTTGCAGCGCAATGTTTATCCTCTGGGCTTAATATGAAATTTTGTAGCGGTGCCAACTGTCACTTAGTCATAGATTACATCCTCAAATCCACCCATAGAGACTAAGAGCCTTTCTTCGACTGCTCCTCAGCCTCGGAGAACTGTTCTCAACTGATAAGGCAGTAATGAGAAAGAGACGACGTGGATAACCATTCAGCCTTCACAACTGTGCTATTGCAGGTAATTTCTCTGAAAACCCCCAGAGTATGCGTTTCCAGGCTGAAGAGGCATATTAAAAGCTTTACTGATAACCATTAAAACAGCTCAAGGTTTTGGGTGGTGTTTCTGAATATGTTGTAAAGGTTTTTTTTCCTTCAACAACCAGTAGTCATTGTGGTTTCATTGTGTAGGAGAGATTTTAATTCACTCTTTTACTTTCTGAATGAGCAAAAATGCCAATATTTTAGAAACAATTTATGCTCCTCCTTCTCTTTCTGAATGCGATGTTTGCTTCTCTGAGAAACAAGATGAGGTCATACCATCACTCACAGAGACAGGCACCAAAGTTCACAAAATCAGCTTTGATATGCAAATCACGGCAGCTGTTGAGAGATTTTATCTTATTAATCTCTTTCCTACGTCCCAAAGCTCCATCGCTTCATTATAAAGTAGAATGGGTGAGAGGGAAAAGTGTATATTCCAGCTTCTGGGCGAAATACACTTTATTAGTACATTTTCTTAATTAATGTAAAACTTGAGCAGTCGATAAGCCCACAGAGAAGCTAAATAAGGACTAAGCAACCCTTGTTTGATTTCCTTAAATACTCAAATGCCATAGATATGTGGTATTTGACATGCTCTATAATTACATTATGTAGAACAATGACTCTCTTGATGCATCAACTGGAATCTTGCTATTTACCTACAAAAATGTTAGTGGATAACAAATAAAAATGTCTTACTTTGTTGCGAAAGATTAAATAAATGTATCAGAACTTTTAAACAATCTTTGAAAAACCTCCAGGTATTATTATATATTCTGTAATTAATATTCTATATTAAGTCAAAGCACGTCTTTATTTATTGTCCATCACAAGAAGTTTGAGGTAGCAGACAAAAAAAAAAAAAATTCTGTCTTCACTTTAATGACCTGGAAGTAATGCAGAGTTGATTGTCATTACTTTATTGGTCATTAATCAGATGCACATTTTTAACATATACACAAGCGCATAAGAATAGTTAGCTATAGAAAAAATAACAAAACACATTGGGCTTTATCTACTAAAAATGTCAATTTACTAAAACACGTGCAATTTAAATTACATGAATTGTCTCGCAAACGTCAAATGCTGTGTTTGTCTCTCCACAATTAAAAAAAAGAGAAAAATAATAATAATAATAATGAATTGTGTAAGAAACCACAGACAGATGTCAACGTAAAACCACAGACAGTTGCATTCCTGAATTACCTCAGAGAGACACAGCAACCCATGAGCCTGCAGAAGGCTCATCAACCACCCACATTTCAATTGTGATTAATTTGAAGATCTGTTTCTCCTACATATCTCAGAAAAGCATCCCACAGTTCTTGAAACTTTCCAGAACATCCATTCAAGGTGAGTCTAATTTTCTTCAAATGAGAAAATAAAGAACATCTTTAATGCAGCGGGTGTGTCAAGGAGGCGCGGTCGCCTTTCAATTTAACACAAGTCTTTTAGCCAATAAAGTAGTGAATGCTATAATATTCTTTTTGGATTTGTTAAGGTTAGATTTTTGAGGTGCTTTCCCAAACATTCCACAATAGTCCACTTAGAGGATTTGGTTCAATCGTTTCTCCAGTGACTGCAAAGAAATTGTTAACAATTTCCATCCAATGGCTGTTCAGAGATGGACAGAGCCAAACATATGTATTAAATTAGTTGGAGACTTTCGGCACCGATCACACGATACAGATATTCCATCATACATCTTAACTAGTCAAACCTTGGTATAATAAGTACAATGTATTAGTTTGCATTGAATAAGACTGGGTCTTAGCTCAAATAGAAGACTTATAAACTCTACTTAATAAAGTCTGTCCAGCTATCCTCAGATAGAGTTACTCCTAAATCATCTTCCCAAAATGACTTGATTGAACTAAGGGATTCTAGGCAAAAATTAAAACATTTGATTACAAATACATGTAATTGTTCCTTTGAAACTTGAAAGTGGTGTCAAAAACGCATTTAAAACTGTGTCAGTCAGTAAATCTGGAAACCTAGGGAAAGTTTTAAGGACAAAACTGCGGATCTGTAGATATCTAAAAAAGTGTTGTTGAGGGAGTTAAAATGTATCACAAAGTTGCTGGAAAGAGGCAGAAGTGTTGTCAATGCATACATCTTTAATGTTGTTGACCCCCAGACTTAACCATCTTAAAAAGGCATCATTGACAAGAGAGGGAAGGAAAGCATGATTAGCAGTGATGGGTGCAAGGCTAAAAATAGTCTGCATACTAAAATAGCACTTAAACTGAATCCAAATTCTGAATGAAGTTTTTAGGATTGGATTTTTCGTAAAAGTGGAGGTAGACGAGTGGATGGGAGAGTGAACCAGAGCCCTAAAAGGTATTGGTTTAGTCAAGTTAGCCTCCATAAGCAGCCATAACAAAGGAGGATCAAATGCTTCATATTACAGCCAATATTTAAGAATTTTGAATGTTGTTGGCCCAGTAGTAAAACCTTAAAGGAGCCATATGTAAGAATCTGGCCAGAAATGGTAGTACAATCATGGTCAAAATGATGTAGTCCATCCCCCTCTCCCTGACTGAGGTTGCCAGATACGCAGCCGAATCCAGCTGGATCCATTGGGCTACCATGAAACTTCAAATGGAAAGTGACGAGTCCTACACTGTAGGTTTCTCTTGTTTATGCTTATTTCAAGATGGTTTGTTAAGTTATTATTATGCCACATTTTACTAATGTCGATTAGCCAAATGTAATTGTAAAGTTACGCAGCAATATTCTAGTCGGGAGTCGGGACAGATGGTTGGCATTACCCTGCTAAAATGTCTAGTTTGACCGCACGGACCTCCATCAACATATACATTGCTTTTTCGGCTACAGGGCTGAACATGGAAGAATCCAGCTTCCAAACCCCAGACTACATGCATTGCACATACAGTAGAATATGAATTGAAAACAATGTAATTTCAGATTTGTTATGTGACTCCTACTTCAGTGGCGGTCCTAGCTTGACCGGTGTACGGTGTGAGACTCCCTCTGCGTCCCCAAACCCGATTCATTTTCCGTGCTGCTTTATTTGTGCCGTGTTGTGCTGCTTTTCCAACTTTTAATTAGGGTCCCGTAGACAAAAGTTTAGGCCAAAAGTTCTTTACACTTTGTATGCTCCCATTGACCGGGCTAGCATGCTAAGCATTCGTTGCACAAACATACACACTTTGTTAGACAAGATCATGGACTGTATTGGACAAAATAGTTTATATACGAAATGTCAATTTCCATTTATTACAAGTAATAAGAAAACGTAAATGCCTGACTTACCTGTCAAGGAGGTAATGAGCAAGTTTGGCGTCAGATTAAATAATCTTTCTCCGATTTCAATCCTCTCCATCTTTCAAAGGCATCCCCGATACAAATCCTCGTTTTGTTCTTGGCTTTGTCATGAATAAGTTGAGAATCGTAACAAGGCCTTTTAGGCTAATGTCAGACATGTTTAATAACTTTACCAGTGGCAGTAGCTAGATGAGCGGTGCGTAGCTGGCATCCTGCATGTAACGCACTCACAGACTAATTGGTAAAACGGTGGAGGCGGGACATACAAATGAAACCAATAACACAATTTCGGGGCTGTAAATCTAAATTTGAAATGACCATATCCCAGCTGAACTACTGTTATCAGTTACAGAGGTATTTGAAAAGAACATGATTTATTAATGCCTTTTGACATATCAGGGCCATTTAATGATGACTTGACATGCAATTCTTACATATGGGTCCTATAAGTTTGGTAGTGCCAATCCTCCCAACAATTTGGGTGTCTGTAGATTTTGTTTATGTAACCTCTAAGTCTTTCTATTCCAAATGAAGTCTAAAACCTGACCATCTAATTTCTGAAAGAAGGAGTGAGGGAGAAAAAGCAGTACACACTGGAATAAATGGGAAAATCGCGAAAGTACATTCATTTTAACAGAGTTGATATGGGCCACTGTAGATAAATTAAGTAAGGACAATCGATCAAAATCTCCCTGGATTCTGGACAGCAGTGGAACAAAATTGGCTTTATAAAGCTCTGCAAGCATATGTGTGACGTGGATGCCCAAGTATGTGAAACTTTGCTGGGCAATTTTAAAGGGAAAATTTGTGCATAGGATATTTCTTAGCAACAGAATTTATAGGGACTATTTCACTTTTACCCAAATGCAATTAGTAACCAGACACATGTCCAAAATCTTGGGGAGTACTTAAGGCAGCCGGGACTGAGACGGAGATGTACGAGACATATAAGGAGGTCATCTGCATAGAGAGAGACTTTCACCGTCACATTTTGCCTACATATACCTGTAATAAGTAGATTGGCGCGGAGCGCTATTGACAGAGGCTCAATGGCAAGGGCAAAAAGCAATGGGCTGAGAGGACAGCCCTGCCAGGTAGAACGATGTAAGCGAAAGTATTGGGATTAAATATAGTTTGTCCTGACCGAGGCTAATGGGAATGAATAGAAAAGCTTAACCCACGATGTCTGCAGGACATAAAATAGAAAGTTCCACTCAACCCTGTCAAAAGTATTTTACACATCCAGTGATATCACTGCCTTTTCGGTGTTCGAAGAAGGCCCATTTTACAATATATTGAAAAGATGTCGAAGATTATAAAAGGAGTACCTATTTTGAATGAACCCGGTTTCATTTGCATTAATAATAGAAAGGAGAATAGTGTCTAGACGTAAAGTCAGCAGTTTAGACAATCATTTAAAATCCACATTCAACAGGCTAAGAGTATGATACAAAGTGCACAAAGTGGGATCTTTGTCCTTTTTCAAGAGGAGACAAATTGACGCTTGGTTAAGCGCTGTGGGAGGCGGCCAGATTTAAATGATTAATTGTACATATCCAATAATAAAGGGGTAAGCTTATGCTGAAACTTTTTTTTTAATTTCGGAAGGGTAACCGTCCGGTTCCGGAGATTTACTGCTTTGCAGTGACAATAGTGTAACATTCAGTTCTGCAGCAGTAACTGGTCTCTCCAAGTCCATCGCAGCAGACTGGTGAACTGAGGATATGTCCAGATTACTAAAAAAGTTGTCCAGCTAAGGTTTAGAACATTGAGCAGGGAATTATAAAAATCCCTAATTACATTATTTATCTCAAGGTCATCAGTGATTATGCCTGAATCAGTTTGAATCTGCGCAATATGATGCGATGCCAATATCTGGCGTAATTGATGCACTAATAATTTGCTGGCCATATCGTCATGTTCAAAGAAGTGGAATCTCGAGCGGAACAATTGTTCAGTGACACAATCTGACGTAAGAACATCCAGTTCTGCTTGTAGAGAGAGTCTTTCCTTGTAAACATCTGAGTTTTGAGAGACAGCGTAAGAGTCAATGTATTTTTCCTGAGTCTTTTATTATAACATGTATAAGAGATTATCTCCCTCCTAATGCACGCCTTCAATCTCCCAGAACACAGAGGCCGACACTTCGGGGGTCTTGTTCAAGAGTATAAAGACATCTATTTGAGAGAAAACAAAATCCACAAAGTCCTCATTTGATAGTAATAGTGTATTAAGACGCCACAGCACATTTTCTCAACTTCAGGTGGTCAACGGGTTTAAGATGAGTCTCCTGTAGAAAGATAACATAACTGCCCATATTGCAAAGATGGTGTAGCACCTTGCTTCCCTTTGTAGGATTACAATTCCCCTACAGTTAAAACTAGTGAATCTAATGCCACACCCACCGGATATTGTTGTAATCCTATATCCTTACATGTCGTGACTTGAATATTAACCAAGTATTAGCAATATTGTTATATAAGCGCCAACGCAGACAGACTATTTATAGCATGAATTGATTAACGTGGACCCGACTTAAACAAGTCGAGAAACTTATTTGGGTGTTACCATTTAGTGGTCAATTGTACGGAATATGTACTGTACTGTGCAATCTGCTAATACAAGTTTCAATCAATCAATCAAAAAAAAGCAGCGCGTTGATCACAAGCTTGTGTAACTATGTTGACATCATCGGCTATTGAGCTGCTTTCTCGCCTTGAAATTTGTGGAAGTTTATGCTAGATCATAAATAATATATCATAAATAATGCCTCTCACCTTGATAGTAGAAGGATGAGGACGTAATCTGACACTTTGACAGCCAATTTACACATGAAATGGTGAGAAAAGAAATGCTTGTTTCCACCACCTTGGTTTGCATATACCCTTTTCTTTAACCCTTTGCAAGGAATATGTGTCATTCTTCATCTAAACAGGATTATAACACAATTATATTAGTCTGCATCCTAGTGACTGCAGACATTGTACAGTAAGTGATGTTTTATTGTGTTTGTTGGCTCTCATGAAGTCTGCAGTGAGAAATAATCAGTGATGTAGTTTTAAAAAAAGTGAATGTTGTGATGCGTTTTTTAAATTAATGCGCCGATTATGCTTAAAATGAGCAAATTACGTAAATATTAAATGTTATTATAAATGTGCCTGTCATTCCATTACATATATACTTACATCATGTATATAAAACCATTAATGGAAGGTGTTTTTTTAAGAGCTTTATAGGCAGAATAGATCGACTCCAATAGAATCCATTGTAAACTGACTTTTGATCGCATTTATTTACTATTTAGAATAAATGAAAAAAAGAAAAAGAAAAACATATGTGTTCTTGTCTTACATAAGAATTGTGAATGATAGGTAAAATTCTAAAAAAAAAGTCCTGTTCCCCTTAAAGATTTATGAAATGGTTTCTGCAACACACAAAGACAATGTCAGTGTGCTTTGCTTTTTTGGCAACCCACTCAAGGGGTCTCCCTGCAGCTGCCTGCATGACTCCCTGATTGGCTTCAACCTCAGAATTGGATTACGTGGGCAAAGAAAATCACTCATGCGTTGTTGGTATAACATTGGCTATAGTTGCAATGATGGTGAAGTGTAACGCACACTGGCCAGTACCGATATAGTTCAGTAACAGTAAAAATAGTACATTTTTCACACCAACACAACTGAGGGTATCCAATTACATATTTACACAGGAAAGTCTGGCAAATGAATGAATGAAAATAAATTAATACAAAAACAGGAGAAATAGTTGGCAAACATATATTATATTTATCTATTTTCTACAAGATTAGAATCACTTACTTTATTATAAAAATTAAACGACAAACAATATTGTTAACACAAATTATTTTGGGGGCCAGGGGAAATAGTTACGGCAAAATCAAAACAAAGCAAATTAAATGTTAGTAATTAAACACATACACTATTAGTAAAGAGAAAATTACCATATGAAATATAACAAAACACTGTATACTAAATAATAAAATTAAATTAAAGTGTCATTAGCATTGTGCAAACAGCTGTAGATTGGAGCTAACAATAGTAAGGGATTTGGGGGCGCTAAAATGCAATCGATACTGGGCATACAGTTGGTTCAAATAGAATGTGATGTGCAACAAGTACTACCACGTTAGTCAAAGTGTTGACAAACCAACTGAGTGTTATAATCTCACATGATATCATTATCATTGGTCATTTTATAATATTTCCTATTCAGTGCTCCGATTTTTCTTTCCACTTTCTGTTTGCCTCCATTTACCACTCCTCTAGTCTGGGGGCTGGCTCCCTCACCTGTCCGTGATTATCTATCAGGACACACCTGTCCCTGGTTGCTAATCAGGATGCTTCTTATGCCAGCCCTGTCCTCTGGACAGCGCCGGACCCTTTTTGCTTAGCGTTTTGTGCTTCCTACGCCTGTTTGAGTGTTATGCACTTCCCTGCTGCACATCTTTGTTTTTGTCAGAACGTAACAGAACAAGCCAGCCAACAGGGGTTGGCAAGAACTGGTGTTCTCGGTGGTTCTTGGTATCGCCAGATGACCGCCCATTAGGACGCCCTGGATGCAAGAGGTGCCAACATGGCTGCCATGTTGGACAAGCCCTGTAACTTGATGGCTCAGCGGGCAGGTTCCTCAGCCTTTCCCCAAACTCACTCCCACCCATCCCCGCCATGTGTTCCGGCGGGTTGACCTGAGTCAGCGGGATGTGAGACTCTCCAGTCGCTTCCTTGCATTTTTGGGCTCCTTGTCATCTACGACCAACATAAAACCAAGCCAGAACGTAACACGGAGCACACAAACTCAACCTCTGCAACAACACCTGAATGTTGGTTAAAAAGCTAAACTGAGACAAAGACAAAGACAGCTAAGAAGTCAACTACACAAGTACTGTAACTCGGGATGGGCACCAATCAAATTTGGTCGGTATTACCTGGTATCGATTCATATTAAATTAAATGGTACCGCATTTCAATAACTTTCCTGGCCGTGACATCATGTTCGGTTGGAGACTATACACCGGCTCAAACACTTGGCAAGGTAACACCCTAATTTACTTTGGCTTTGCCATGTAGATGTGACCAATTACATGGTGATTCCAACACCACCAAATTTGGTTATAAAAACTACAACTAATATGCACAGTGCAATCAAACATCAAGTGTGTAAGAAATACAATACTTTCAGAATAAACACTTTTTAGGGTGCAACAAAAGACAGGACAGACATTCAACTAAATGGCAAATACTACTTCCTGGCTAAGGCAACACACTGTTGTCTTCTATACTACTGCCATCTAACGACAAGGAAATGCAACTGCATGCAAAGTCTACACTACTATAATAATTACAAATGAGACTAAGACGTGTAAGTAAAATAAGACATAACAACTGGAAAGCACAATTATCATAATAGGCTCTTTTCTAAATGTTAGATTTAAAAATTAGATGTTATTATTAGACAATTAACATATACAAAACCCAAAACCAGTGAAGTTGGCACATTTTTTAATTCGTAAATAAAAACAGAATACAATGATTTGAAAATCCTTTTTTTAACTTATATTCGATTGAATAGACTGCAAAGACAAGATATTTAATGTACGAACTGAGAAACTTCATTTATTTTTTCCAATAATCATTAACTTAGAAATGAATGGCAGCAACACATTGCAAAAAAGTTGGCACAGGGGCATGTTTACCACTGTGTTACATGGCCTTTCCTTTTAACAACACTCAGTACACTTACAGATGTAGCGACAAACTGTAGTTACTGACAGTGGTTTTCTGAAGTGTTCCTGAGCCCATGTGGTGATATCCTTTACACGCTGATGTCTCTTTTTGATGCAGTGCCGCCTGAGGGATCGAAGGTCCATATTATCATCGCTTACGTGCAGTGATTTCTCCAGATACTCTGAAACTTTTGATGATATTACGGACCGTAGATGGTGAAATCCCTAAATTCCTTGCAATAGCTCCTTGAGAAATGTTGTTCTTAAACTGTTGGACAATTTGTTTACGCATTTGTTTACACAGTAGTGACCCTCGCCCCATCTTTGTTTGTGAATGAGTGAGCATTTCATAGAAGCTGCTTTTAAAATTAAAGTTAAAGTACCAATGATTGTCACACACACACAGATGTGCAGGTGTGGCAAAATTTGTCCTCTGCATTTGACCCATCCCCTTGTTCACCCCCTGAGAGGTGAGGGGAGCAGTGAGCAGCAGCGGTGGCGGCGCGCGGGAATCATTTTTGGTGATTCAAGCAGGGAGGCAATGGGTCCCATTTTTATAGTCTTTGGTATGACTCGAGGTTTGAACTCACAACCTACCGATCTCAGGGCGGACACTCTAATCACTAGGTCACTGAGTAGGTGGCCTGGTTCTGGGTTTGTATAACCAGTGTTCTAAAAAATTACTTACCGTATCATGACTCTTTTTGGACGTCACCACATCAAAAAATCAACACAAGATGTCAAAACGGCCAAAACTGTCAGGTGCCCAGGGAAGAAAAAAGAGAAAAGAAGAGGAGGAGAAACGAGAAAAGACAGAGGTAGCAGGTAGGTAACGTTAGCCTACATGAAATTATTTGTCTATTACAGAATGTGATAGTAACCTGGCTTGCTAGCATTAAGCTAATGTTACATGATTCGGCAATTGCTAATCAATAAATAGCTAGTTCTGTTTTAACGTCGGGTTAATATTGTGGAGGGGGCTAAATTGTTATGGAAAATAATAATGTAACGTTAGGTAATTACTGTACTCCCACCTTACATTCCTCAGGTATTAGATCTTTTAAGCAGGTGTTTTTTGTTTATATTGTTATTGCCTTCTGGTTAGCTAATGTTTGCCCTGCAGGTAATAATCACTTGTCCACCCCTTTATATATTAGGTATAGTTGTAAGTAAAAAGAAAAAAAAAGGTCAAAGATAAAGCTATTCGGTTTCTTGTGAGGGGGGGAGGCGCCACCTAAAATCTTGCCTAGGGCGCCAGATTGGTTAGGGCCGGGCCTGCCTCTGGTCAATGAATAGACTGAATGTGTTTTGATGGCTGTCATATCTTCTCGTCAACAAACGGTGTATTGTATGGATGGCAATTTTGTCACTTTAATCATTGATTTGTTGTTCATTATTCCCATCGTGTACGTATGTACTGCTGTGTCACAGTGTGATGTTCCTCTTTTTATTTGATATCAAGTTCATTTAAGTGCGGCACTGCTTGTTACTTTCATTAGTAAAAATATATTTTCTGCATTGAACTTGCTACACTTATGACAGCGTTTTGTTGTTGACATAACGCCACATCAAAATAATTTTCCACATTACATCAAGCTATGGCTAACGGCGTTGTAACAGACCTAAAAGTAATTCATTCGATTGGACACGCTCCCTTGTGGCTAAAAGGCGCTATCGTTCTCTTACTATTACAGCTGAAAGCAGAAATGTGCTAAGCATTTATATACAACCACCCAAAAATATATTTGCTTATCCAACAATCAGTTTCTTTCGACTTTTCTACTAGGACAGGCAAGAAATTGGCCAACTTAACAACTAAGGAGAAAAGACACTTTTATTAGCATTGCCTGCTGAGCAATAGATTACCGTAGAAAGGTAGTGTGGCCCAATACAACAGACACACTTTTAATGCTTTTTAAAGCAATAAAGTTACGTGCAAAGGTGACTCTCTTGAATGGGCAGTAGCTCGGTCTGAAAAGAAGCTTGAAGATTAAACACCAAAAAGTATGGACATTTGAAGAAATTTATAGTCATTTGCTCCATCCTTTTCTCTCCCTAGTTACAGAAGCGACGTTGTACTACAACTACAAGATGTAAAACATGCAACAGATGCGTGTAGGGGTTTTCATTTTGGAGACTTATGACAAATGAAACAAGCAGTCACCTTGTCAGACGTGTGATATATTGTTACTTGCTTGTGCTGATATTCAAGTCTTTGTCCTGTAAATGTGTGGATGCCATCATACATATGCAAGGGCTATAATCACGTGACTGGAATTGCATTTGTGCAGATTATGTTTTCGGCATTTCCAACTGTGCAATGTGGAAATGTAGTCTTTGACCATAATAAAAATAGTGATTTTTGTACTTTTAAAACACATAGTGACAGTAGTCCAATTTCATTGACTTGTGCAAGCGTTGATCCAGGAATATTTAAAATGTTCTTTGGGAAGTCCTTAAAGGCTTATTTTGAAAATTTAATTTTGTTTATATATGATATGCAATCTGTTGTTGTGTTCACTATTTTAAGTGTAAATACATGAAGGTGTGTGTTGCTGAGTCCGACTTGGATGTGATCTGGACTGTACATGGGTGCTTAATTTGAAAATGTATTTTTGTTTGTGGATTGTATGCAACCTGTTGTGTTCCCTGGTTTTCAGTGTACATGGGTGAAGGTGTGTGTTGCTGAGCCCGATCTGGACATACATAATCTGATTTCATTGACAACCCGGTCTGGTGAAGATAGGGTCCTTTGTTTGTTTTAATTTATTTTTTATTTTATTTATTTTTTAAATGGAATAAAATAAGATAAAAAAAAAAAATAAAAATAAAAATTATTGAATAAAAAAGAAAGTAAAACAATATAAAAACAATTACATAAAAAATAGTAATTAATGAAAATGTTAGTGGACCAGCAGCACACACAATCATGTGTGCTTTAAGGACTGTATCCCTTGCAAACTGTATTATTCAATATTGTAGGAACCAGAAGTTTTTAATAACAGAAAGAGACAGACCCTTTTGTGTAAATGAGTGTGGATGGGGGAGGGAGGTTTTTTTTTGGGTTGATGCACTAATGGTAAGTGTATCTTGTGTTTTTTATGCTGTTTAAAATAATGAATAAAAAAAAGGTGTCAGAAAGAAATGTATTTACCCGAATTTAATGCTTCACAACATTGCAGGTGTTCACTGTGTCGTAGACAGAACACTTTTTCCTATACCATAATTTATCTTCAAACTGCAATGCTAATAAAGCACACAAACAACTCAACATATTTGTGTTTCAATATACGGGTTGATAAAAA
This sequence comes from Nerophis lumbriciformis, assembly GCF_033978685.3. Taxonomy (NCBI): domain Eukaryota; kingdom Metazoa; phylum Chordata; class Actinopteri; order Syngnathiformes; family Syngnathidae; genus Nerophis; species Nerophis lumbriciformis. The sequence continues at coordinate 32,375,671 of NC_084553.2, forward strand.
AATGAAGCAAGGTATTATCTTTAGTCAATTCAGTCATGTCTAAAACAGGAAAGAGGAAATTTAATACGTCAAATGTTGGGTGTCTTTGAACTCACATATACAAACCACGTTTCCATATGAGTTGGGAAATTGTGTTAGATGTAAATATAAACTGAATACAATGATTTGCGAATCATTTTCAACCCATATTCAGTTGAATATGCTACAAAGACAACATATTTGATGTTCAAACTGATAAACATTTTTTTTTTGCAAATAATCATTAACTTTAGAATTTGATGCCAGCAACACGTGACAAAGAAGTTGGGAAAGGTGGCAACACACACTGATAAAGTTGAGGAATGCTCATCAAACACTTATTTGGAACCCACAGGTGAACAGGTAAATTGGGAACAGGTGGGTGCCATGATTGGGTATAAAAGTAGATTCCATGAAATGCTCAGTCATTCACAAACAAGAATGGGGCGAGGGTCACCACTTTGTCAACAAATGCGTGAGCAAATTGTTGAACAGTTTAAGAAAAACCTTTCTCAACCAGCTATTGCAAGGAATTTAGGGATTTCACCATCTACGGTCCGTAATATCATCAAAGGGTTCAGAGAATCTGGAGAAATCACTGCACGTAAGCAGCTAAGCCCGTGACCTTCGATCCCTCAGGCTGTACTGCATCAACAAGCGACATCAGTGTGTAAAGGCTATCACCACATGGGCTCAGGAACACTTCAGAAACCCACTGTCAGTAATTACAGTTGGTCGCTACATCTGTAAGTGCAAGTTAAAACTCTCCTATGCAAGGCGAAAACTGTTTATCAACAACACCCAGAAACGCCGTCGGCTTCGCTGGGCCTGAGCTCATCTAAGATGGACTGATACAAAGTGGAAAAGTGTTCTGTGGTCTGACAAGTCCACATTTCAAATTGTTTTTGGAAACTGTGGACGTCGTGTCCTCCGGACCAAAGAGGAAAAGAACCATCCGGATTGTTATAGGCGCAAAGTTGAAAAGCCAGCATCTGTGATGGTATGGGGGTGTATTAGTGCCCAAGACATGGGTAAATTACACATCTGTGAAGGCGCCATTAATGCTGAAAGGTACATACAGGTTTTGGAGCAACATATGTTGCCATCCAAGCAACGTTACCATGGACGCCCCTGCTTATTTCAGCAAGACAATGCCAAGCCACGTGTTACATCAACGTGGCTTCATAGTAAAAGAGTGCAGGTACTAGACTGGCCTGCCTGTAGTCCAGACCTGTCTCCCATTGAAAATGTGTGGTGCATTATGAAGCCTAAAATACCACAACGGAGACCCCCGGACTGTTCAACAACTTAAGCTGTACATCAAGCAAGAATGGGAAAGAATTCCACTTGAGAAGCTTCAAAAATGTGTCTCCTCAGTTCCCAAACGTTTACTGAGTTACTAAGTTAATTATTATTTACAAAAAAAAATGGTTTATGAGTTTAAACATCAAATATCTTGTCTTTGTAGTGCATTCAATTGAATATGGGTTGAAAAGGATTTGTAAATTATTGTATTCCGTTTATATTTACATCCAACACAATTTCCCAACTCATATGGAAACGGGGTTTGTAAATCAGACACATGTAAATATATCTAAAACTATTGCTATTTTACTCAAGGTAATGAAATTTGGTGAATAAAAATAGTTTTTTTGTGTTCCATATCTGACATACTACATTTGGGTGTGGGGTAGTGCCTGTAAAGCACTTTGAGTGTCTAGTGTATAGAAAAGTGCTATATAAGTCTAAACCATTAATATTATTATTATTAAAACGTATTTTAGTGCAATCTTCCTTTTACAGAAGAGAGCTAAAAGAGTCAAGAGTGGAAATGAATACAGGGGAACTTACAAACCCAATATTTAAACACTTAAACTTACTGAAATATAATGAACCGGTACACTGATATAACAATTATGTGTTAACGGACTGCAAAGAATTCTACCAAACAATATTCAGACCAGATTTGTAAAAAGAAAAAGTAATTATAATCTGAAAGGAACTGAGATTTCTTTTTTAAAAATCTAGTTTTAGACCAGAAATAGATTGGAAGTAGATCAGAAATATGCATTTCAATCAAATGTGTTAGCAGAGATGGAAGTTTCAGATTACATATACTCACATTACTGTAATGAAGTACATTTTTTAGGTACTTTTACTTTTAAGAGTATTTTTTCAAGTGTGGAATTTTACTATTACTCACGTACAATTTACACCATGTAATCTACTTCGCTACTTTTAAAATCATCAATCGCTACTGAGTACACTTACCAATTGCACCTCTCGGCGAATCATATTTTCATCCACATCTTTGTAGCCAACAAGGCCATCTGATCGCGATTAATTGGTGCCAATTACTCTAAGATGTTACGAAAAGTCAACTCAAGTCCATTTCTGGACATACGTAGACAGCGCAGCAAAGAAGCAGAACAGAGATGCAGAGAAGTGCGTGCGTGAAAGCATTATTTAATTGTAATTTTTATAAATGTTTACTTGATATATATTAATTATAAATTAAATATTTAGACATTCAGTACCGACAGGCCATCCAACAAGCATATATTTTGTACTAGAGTGACGCTATGTTATATAAAATACGAATAACATCAATTAAAAATTGACCATGTCAGCCGTTAACTATAGAGGTATAGGGTAAATTCAAGCTAACGTTAGGCTAAGGTTTAGTATCTAGTTTTAGTATATACATCTACTCTCTTTGTCTTTTAGGACCTGACTGATACTGATAAACTTATAAAACCATCTCTTGCTGAAACTGAACAAAAGGTTCAGAAAGTGAAGTGTGACAGAGAGGCTCGTATGACACTTACCTGCCTGTTGTTTGCAGTGTGTTGGGAAAAGTTTAAACTGCTCTCTGCAGGTTCAAAATCATTTTTGTTATTCTTTCAACAAACAAAATGTCAGCTTTATGTCTACATTACCTTATAAAACGATGACCTACGTGCATTTTTCATTTGAGAAATGTGCTTTGAACGTATTTATTTTATGCAGGTGAATGAATCAAATGCCTGCTATTGACGACACAATACAACATCCAACAGTTAAAAAGTAATTAATACTCTGAGTAGTTTTTGGGAAGAGTACTTTGTACTTTATTTAAGTATTTTTTTAACACCAGTACTTTACTTGTAATTGAGTACAATTTAAGTAATGTAAGAGTACTTGTACTTGAGTATACATTTTCAGTACTCTTTTCACCTCTGGAAAATATTGAAGTTAAAAAAATTATAACTCTGGGTAAGCTTATGGTTTGGTTTATTTTTTTTGTTGTATGTTATAAAATAGAAATTTGGCCTTGATAGTCTTCTAAGTTAAATAACTAATGTTGTATTTGTGTTGATAGTGAGGGGATTTGATAACTTTATATTTGTTATGCACCTTTTCATTTGTGATTTATTTTTATGTTGTATTAATTATTTGTACAGTGCTACCTCAACTTACAATTTTAAATGGTTCAGTGACGGAGCTCTTAACTCGAAACACATAAATTATCGTCTGAAATGAATTGAACTCAATTGGTGTTATCCCCCAACCCTAAAAAATAGCACAATTTTAACATGTAACCTTCCGTTTTAAAGTTTAAGTAAAAGTACCAATGATTGTCACACACACACTAGGTGTGGTGAAATTAACCTCTGCATTTGACCCATCCCCTTGTTCACCCCCTGGAAGGTGAGCGGAGCAGTGAGCAGCAGCGGTGGCCGTGCTCGGGAATCATTTTGGTGATTTAACCCCCAATTCCAACCCTTGATGCTGAGTGCCAAGCAAGGAGGTAATGGGTCCCATTTTTAAAGTCTTTGGTATGACTCGGCCGGAGTTTTAACTCACGACCTACCGATCTCAGGGCGGACACTCTAACCACAAAGTGGCCTTGTGGTTAGAGTGTCCGCACTTTAAAAAGAAAAATTTACTTTTAGATGCAAAAGTTTGTTTGAAAAACAATGCAATAGATTGTAGTACTAAACAACTACAGTAGTTTAATTAAGTAATGTAAAAATGTACAGCATTTTCCCTGCAGAGTGAACTTCTATGATATCTCCTTCCAGCTGCTTCTCTGCCAAACACACCATCAGCAGCTTTTTCCACATTGTTATTGAAAATAATAAATTTTCAGTGAAATTGAAAATATATTATTTTAACATACTTGGCTGGCGTTAGACTCATTCTGCTTCAGTATGGAGCAGACTAGCAGTGATACGCTGAGAATGTTTCGCCAAGTTAGGAAGCTACACGTTCTGTCATGTTTTTGATGATTTCTGTTTTTCATTTAATGAATATCATCCACTTCTTCTCAGCACTGTCCTTCACACTCACCTTCTTCCTTCCCATGGTTGAAAAAAACAAAGTTACCAGTATGTTGATCTCTAGCTATAAGCTAATGCAAGCAAGTAGGACCAGATGTTTTGGTTTGTTACTATGGGGTTCACTATTGTCTATGGCAACCAATGGCAAACTTTCGCATGCAACTTAAAGCATCACAATTAACTTTAATTTTAAGATAGACAGCTTCTATCTCAAAACACTAGTTTGTGGCACGCTTGAGTTGAGGTACCACCATATTTAATACTGAGTGAATTAAAAAGGAAATGAAAAACCCCACGAAAAAAACCCAAATCGGTGGAAAGCAACCATCTTTGAATCTTTCCATATTCCAACCCTATTGTAACTCTAGTCCAGAACCCGTGTAATTAACCATCATTAAATAAACCACCTAACAAAGAAAAAAACTTGACTGTAAAATGAAGCATTTGGCAATTTATCATGATTGACCTTTATTTCTACCTGGTGTCATTATTAAAACCTTGATCGAGATGTTGTTTATGTTACTTAGTTTACACAGTTTTACAGCAGTCGCTGTGCTTTTGCACTTTTATCTCTTAGTGTTTTGCATTTGGAACCTGCCTTGTAAAGCACTTTCTTATCGTCGACTGGGCAAAGTGCAAAATAAATACACTTTATTGACTAACTGATAAGTTTAACCTGGAGCCCGACACGCAAATGCTTGTCCAACGTTTTTTATTCTGTTACGTCAGATAATTGTACACACAGAATCCATACACTATTTGAGTACCGTATTTTGGATTTGTTTCACCACAAAAAGGTTTATTTTCTTTGTTTTGACATACACAATTGGCTTATTGCTATGCTCAAAACTCCAGACGATTATCTCGGCCTGTTTCATAGCGCCTGTCACAGATAATGACCGCGGGGGGAGGTGTAAAAACGTTAACTATCTATTACCGATGTGCTTACAGCAGTCAAATCTCTGTGGGGTCTTGGCTACTCATTTAAACATGGCACTCTGTCTAAATCAATGGCACTCAGTGCTCGCCATCAAGAGCCTTGGGAGGATCAATACACGTCAGACCCCACAAAGGCACACAGTGTTCGCACACACACGCTCCACTTATACATTGACTGGCGCGAATGAGGTTTTGGCAGATGTTGGTTTTGTCTACTTAAGTGAGTCATTGCGAATGGATGGTGTGTAAGCTGCTATTGACAAGTCCCAAAGCAGTCTGTTCTTAATGGATCCGTGGTGCAGCGCTCTGTTTTTGCTCTTAATATCTCTGTTTCGTGGAGCAATTGAGGTCGCTACCGTATCTCTAATTAGAGTCACCAAAGGAGGTTGTGTTGTCATCGGCATGATTTTTTTACACCTTTTTGATACTGGGTTTTGTTGTTGTCTGTTGTACATCTTGTGCCTGTCACCTGATAACTACATTTTTGATTTTTTTTAACACCTTCACATATATCTACTAGGGATATGCTGATCGATCGACCACCGATCAGTATCGGCCAATTGATCGTCATTGTCGATTAATGGCGATCACAAATGGCGATCCCCTCTGGCTAATGTTGCATTTATTTGCAGTACCCCAGCTGACAAGCTAGCAGTTAATTGTGTGTTTCCAAAGAAATTGTGGAACCGCTCCCCTAAGGGGTCCTATTATGAAAAAACATTGGTTACCTGTTCTTACCTGTTTTTGTCTGTTTGGGATCCCTATAAGTCCTGAAAATGTCAAATCAAACCATGGAGGCATGTCAGAGATATTTATAAAACAATCTTGCCTTCTTTCAAAATTGCTACAAACAAGCTGTTTGTAATTGAAGACTTTAGTGACGTATTTTGCCTTAGTTATTAAGAGTGTCAAAAAAATACAAACATATTTCGAATGAATCATGATTCTTATTTGTAGTGATTCTTAATCGATTAAAAAAAATAAAAATTGATTTTTTAAAATAATTATACATATATATATATATATATATATATATATATATATATATATATATATATATATATATATATATATATATATATATATATGTATATATATATATATATATATATTTATTTATTTTTTATCTGTCCTTTCCAGCCACTCAGGAAAATCACATTAGATGCCAATATCTGCCAGGGGCGCCGCTAGGGATTTTGGGCCCCATGAAAAGAATCTTTACAGGGCCCCCAACACAGTGTCATTATTTTTTCTGTATTATAATTTCATCATCATTAAGGGCCTCTCTGGGCCCCCCTCCATCATGGGCCCCTAGAATCCGTCTCCTTTACCCCCCCTTTTCGGCGCCCCTGATATCTGCTGTACAGATTTACCTTACAAACGCGAAGTGTGGGATATTTCTCTTGCTGCGTTATTTGTAATTGACTTCATTAAATGTTTGGGTAGAATTGTATTAAACAAAACCAGTTTTCTTTTAAGTAATACAGCAATTTAGCAGAGCTGTTTAAATAGAAATGTAGTTAATCATAGAACTGGCACCCAATGTTATTAAAAGGTATTGCTTTTGAATCGAGAATAGCTTTGAATTGAGGATTGATTCTAAATTGAATTGTTACCCCGAAGAACTGAGTCAAATCAAATTGTGTTGTGCCCACAGATTCACAGCCCTATTAGTTACATCAGTAGATGTATCTCCATAAATAGTAGAGAATTACCCAAAGCGCTTTTGGCAAGTCCATCATTTTAATTCAGTTGTAGTCCAAAATTGTAATCAGTAATTTCCTTCTTTTTCTTTATCCTCTTGTTGTAGGGCAGATTGGCTCGTACATGCAAATGCATGCTAAAATCCTCCGCTGTTCCAATTTCTAATACAAAGTTGCATAATGTTCTATCTTATATCTGTAAATAGGCTCGACATGGAACCGCTAAAAACTACAACATGGATGAAGGTGTGGAGTCGAAGGGGGCGTGGCCTGGGGGTGGACTTTGGCACGGAAATAAGACCGCCCACAAAACGGCAAATTCTGCAGAGACAGTCAGAAAGGGGCTTAAAGATGGCCTGTGAAACATAATCTATGCAAACTGTTGACCAGCACGCCATTACATCAGTGGTGTGCCGTCAGGGCCAGCAAGGCCTTCTCTGCTGGCCTTATGTAACGTAGAAATCATGATCATAATTACAGATAAAAGTATTTTTTTTATTTAATTTCCCTAAATATCTAAAAGTACTCATATTCTCTTCATGTCATATTGTGCTCCTTCCAGTGCTGTTGTTTTTAGGTTAGAGTTTTTATCCAACCAGAATCCAGCTAGCTTATGTTGCCATGCTGTACCAAATCTGCCCGGGGACTTCAGAATCAACAATGCAGGCGTCTATGCACTGAAAGTGAACGGGCACATACAGTTGATAGATAATTGCGATAGCCAATCAGATCACGAGTTGTTGTCAGTCAGGCCTTCTAGCTGGCCTCACGTTGAACGTGACATTTACGTGTCCTGTGATTGGATACTCACCGGGACCGTTAGCGGATGAATTTGAGAACACATACATTTGATAGAGAGTTGCAATAGCCAATCAGATCACAAGTTGTTGACAGTAGGCTATCTAGGTAACCTGGTGTTAATACGACTGTGATTGGATACTCACTTGTCAATCCAAAGTGAGTATCCATTCACAAGTTGCAATTTAGCAGGAAGCAGGTAGTGTTGACCCAGAGAAGGAGGGCAAAATGTTAATTAGGTGGCAGATATATATTTGCAAGGCCATTTTCAAGAAGGATATTTACAGAGAAATTACATCTTGTGAGACGATGTCGGCGATGAAATGGGGAAACGCCCGCCATTTCCACTCGAATCAACCGAATGGGTGCTACAAATAGCGCTTCACATGATACAGGGTGATTCAAAAAGAATACGACAAAATCATCACACATTCATTCAGTTCTAAAGCATTGTAATAGACTGAATCAATGGTCCTTTGATACAGGAATTATCCAAGTTTTATTGTGTTACAATTTCACCGTTGTGGTCATGTAATCCTTCCCTTGGGCGCCGTTCAATTGTGTATGGAACCATACAAACTTAGCCTTGTCCAAGCACTTACTAATAACGACATGGAGATGCGAAGGAGATTCTGTGAGTCAATGCTGGAGATGATTGAAGATGATTAAACTTTCTTTTCACGCCTAGTTTTTAGCGATGAAGCAACTTTCCATTTGTGTGGCACAGTCAATCATCACAATGTGTGCATTTGGGGAACAAGTCACCCACACAAAACAATTAAACATCAAAGAGGTTCACCTAAAGTGAACGTCTTTGGTGCTGTGTCTCAAATCAGGGTCAATGGTCCCTTTTTCTTTAAAGAAAACACCGTTACAGGACATCTCGAAATACTCCAAAACTGGCTATTTGCTTCACTTCAAGCAGATTCAAATGACTTCGTTTTTCAACAAGATGGAGCATCGCCCCATTGGCATCTCGAGGTTCGAACTTATCTGAATGAAAGCATGCCTGGGCGGTGGATTGGTAGAAGAAGTGCTAAAGACAGCTTGGCCTGCCAGATCCCCAGACCTATCTGTGTGTAACTTTTTTCTGAAAGGTTATTTTAAAGACATAGTTTATGTTCCACAGTTGCCAGCAAATATTAATGACATGAAAGATCGAATAACAGCAGCAATCAACACGGTGGATCGCGACATCCTGGGGCGCGCTTGGGAGGAATTTGTCTTGATGTTTTTTTTGTTTTTTTCATTCATTCATGTATTTATTTGACAGGGACAGTAGATTTAACCTTGGCTACCCATAGGTAACCGATGTCAAAGTACATGTTCGTGCTGCCGTTGTTGCCCATATTAAGCACTTGTAAAGCATGAAATAAATACTCAAAGTTATGTACACGTATTCAAGCTAGGTTCTGTATTGTTTTTCATTTTTGAAATATCGATTGCTAACTCTTTTTGAATCACCCTGGACATCACTTCCACCCTTTCACACAGATGGCAGAAACTGCCATGCAAGGCACTAACCACGACCCATCAAGAGGAAGGTGAAGTGTCTAAGATGGCAGAAGCTGGAATCGAATCTGGAACCCTCAAGTTACTAGCACGGCTGCTCTACCTTTTGCGCCACCTCAAAGTAAAGTTGTGAATGTGTCCGGGGTAGATATGCATTCTACTGAGGTGGCAAATCATGATGCGTTCAGTCGATCGCAGCATCAAGCAAACAATCTGAAAATTCCCGTCGTATCAATTCCTAGATATGGTCGAAACTATTTAAAGTGCACTACGTATAATAAACGCAACATTATTAATATTTCTACTACGGATAATTTAAACAAAAACTCGTCAAAACAGCCCAATACTTATAATATGGGCTTTTTAAACATAAGATCATTGTCTCCCAAAACGTTATTAGTTAATGAGGTCATTAGAGACAACAATCTTAACGTCATTGGTCTTAGCGAAACCTGGCTCAAACCAGACGAATTTTTTGCGCTAAATGAGGCATCTCCTCCTAACTATACGAATGCGCATATTGCCCGTCCCCTTAAAAGGGGTGGGGGGGTCGCACTAATATACAATGAAAACTTTAACCTTACCCCTAACCTAAATAATAAATACAAATCGTTTGAGGTGCTTACTATGAGGTCTGTCGCACCGCTGCCTCTCGATATGGCTGTTATCTACCGCCCCCCAGGGCCCTACTCGGACTTTATTAATGAATTCTCAGAGTTCGTTGCTGATCTAGTGACGCACGCAGACAATATAATCATAATGGGGGACTTTAATATCCATATGAATACCCCATCGGACCCTCAGTGCGTGGCGCTCCAGACTATAATTGATAGCTGTGGTCTTACACAAATAATAAATGAACCTACGCATCGCAACGGCAATACGATAGATCTAGTGCTGGTCAGGGGTGTCACCACCTCCAAAGTTATGGTACTCCCGTATACTAAAGTAATGTCCGATCATTACCTTATAAAATTCGAAGTTCTGACTCATTGTCAACAAACTAATAATAATAATAACTGCTATAGCAGCCGCAACATTAATGCCGCCACAACGATGGCTCTTGCTGACCTACTGCCTTCGGTAATGGCACCATTCCCAAATTATGTCGGCTCTATTGATAACCTCACTAACAACTTTGACAATGCCCTGCGCAAAACCATTGATAGTATAGCACCGCTAAAACAAAAAAGGGCCCCTAAAAGGCGCACCCCATGGTTTACAGAGGAAACCAGAGCTCATAAATTATCATGTAGAAAGTTGGAACGCAAATGGCACGCGACCAAGCTTGAGGTTTTCCATCAAGCATGGAGTGATAGTTTAATATCGTATAAACGCATGCTTACCTTAGCTAAAGCTAAATATTACTCAAATCTCATCCGCCTCAACAAAAACGACCCTAAATTTTTGTTTAGTACAGTAGCATCGCTAACCCAACAAGGGACTCCTCCCAATAGCTCCACCCACTCGGCAGATGACTTTATGAATTTCTTTAATAAGAAAATTGAACTCATTAGAAAGGAGATTAAAGACAACGCATCCCAGCTACAACTGGGTTCTATGAACACAGATACAACTGTATCTACGACGGATACTGCAATACAAAATAGTCTCTCTCTTTTTGATGAAATAACATTAGAGGAACTATTACAGCGTGTAAGTGGGATAAAACAAACAACATGTTTACTTGACCCACTTCCTGGGAAACTTATCAAGGAGCTTTTTGTATTATTAGGTCCATCAGTGCTAAATATTATAAACTTATCACTTTCCTCTGGCACTGTTCCCCTAGCATTCAAGAAAGCGGTTATTCATCCTCTGCTCAAAAGACCTAACCTTGATCCTGACCTCATGGTAAACTACCGACCGGTGTCCCACCTTCCCTTTATTTCGAAAATCCTCGAAAAAATTGTCGCACAGCAGCTAAATGAACACTTAGTGTCTAACAATCTCTGTGAACCTTTTCAATCCGTTTTCAGGGCAAATCACTCTACGGAGACAGCCCTCGCAAAAATGACTAATGATCTACTGCTAACGATGGATTCTGATGCGTCATCTATGTTGCTGCTTCTTGATCTTAGCGCTGCTTTCGATACCGTCGATCATAATATTTTATTAGAGCGTATCAAAACACGTATTGGTATGTCAGACTTAGCTTTGTCGTGGTTTAACTCTTATCTTACTGACAGGATGCAATGCGTCTCCCATAATAATGTGACCTCGGACTATGTTAAGGTAACGTGCGGAGTCCCTCAGGGTTCGGTTCTTGGCCCTGCACTCTTTAGTATATACATGCTTCCGCTAGGCGACATCATACGCAAATACGGTGTTAGCTTTCATTGTTATGCTGATGACACCCAACTCTACATGCCCCTAAAGCTGACCAACACGCCGGATTGTAGTCAGCTGGAGGCGTGTCTTAATGAAATTAAACAATGGATGTCCGCTAACTTCTTGCAACTCAACGCCAAGAAAACGGAAATGCTGATTATCGGTCCTGCTAAACACCGACATTTATTTAATAATACCACCTTAACATTTGACAACCAAACAATTACACAAGGCGAATCAGTAAAGAATCTGGGTATTATCTTCGACCCAACTCTCTCGTTTGAATCACACATTAAGAGTGTTACTAAAACGGCCTTCTTTCATCTCCGTAATATCGCTAAAATTCGTTCTATTTTATCCACTAGCGACGCTGAGATCATTATTCATGCGTTCGTTACGTCTCGTCTCGACTACTGTAACGTATTATTTTCGGGTCTCCCTATGTCTAGCATTAAAAAATTACAGTTGGTACAAAATGCGGCTGCTAGACTTTTGACAAGAACAAGAAAGTTTGATCATATTACGCCTATACTGGCTCACCTGCACTGGCTTCCTGTGCACTTAAGAAGTGACTTTAAGGTTTTACTACTTACGTATAAAATACTACACGGTCTAGCTCCGTCCTATCTTGTCGATTGCATTGTACCATATGTCCCGGCAAGAAATCTGCGTTCAAAGAACTCCGGCTTATTAGTGATTCCCAGAGCCCAAAAAAAGTCTGCGGGCTATAGAGCGTTTTCTATTCGGGCTCCAGTACTATGGAATGCCCTCCCGGTAACAATTAGAGATGCTACCTCAGTAGAAGCATTTAAGTCCCATCTTAAAACTCATTTGTATACTCTAGCCTTTAAATAGCCCCCCTGTTAGACCAGTTGATCTGCCGTTTCTTTTCTTTTCTCCTCTGCTCCCCTTTTCCTTGAGGGGGGGGGGCACAGGTCCGGTGGCCATGGATGAAGTGCTGGCTGTCCAGAGTCGGGACCCGGGGTGGACCGCTCGCCTGTGCATCGGCTGGGAACATCTCTGCGCTGCTGACCCGTCTCCGCTCGGGATGGTGTCCTGCTGGCCCCACTATGGACTGGACTCTTACTATTATGCTGGATCCACTATGGACTGGACTCTCACAATATTATGTCAGACCCACTCGACATCCATTGCTTTCGGTCTCCCCTAGAGGGGGGGGGTTACCCACATATGCGGTCCTCTCCGAGGTTTCTCATAGTCATTCACATCGACGTCCCACTGGGGTGAGTTTTTCCTTGCCCGTATGTGGGCTTTGTACCGAGGATGTCGTTGTGGCTTGTGCAGCCCTTTGAGACACTTGTGATTTAGGGCTATATAAATAAAGATTGATTGATTGAGATTGAAAGTATCATTATCAACTATTAGGACAAGGTTAAACATGTTACAGACCGAGAGCAAGCAGAAGCAGGAATAGAAGAAATAAGTGTTTAGTTAACTTTAAAGGGGAACTGCACTTTATTTGGAATTGTGCATATCGTTCACAATTATTATGAAAGACATGACGATGTATGCACTTTTAAAAAAATGCATTCTAACTCGTAAATAAATGGAAATAAAAGTCCGCTTTCAATGGCGCCAATGGAAGGTCCTCTCTCCTGCCAATAAAACCAAGTAAATAACCACCCCAAAACCACCAAAATTAATCTGTTTACATGTTGTGCCCTGAATATCAACCAAGTATAAGTGATATTGTTATTATAAGCCCTAACACAGACAAACTAGCGGAGACGTGAGCACCAGCTTGTGTGCCTATGTTGACATTATGGGCTGCTGAGCTGTTTCCTCGCCATGGTGCTCGTGAAAGTTTTTTTTCTACTTTTGTAGATCATAAATCATGCCTCTCACCTTGATAGTACAAGGATGAGGACGTAATCCGACAAGTTGGTACACTTTGACAGCCAATTTCGACCCGGAATGGCGAGAACGACATGAGAAGACACTTGGTTTCACCCCCCCCCCCCCCCCCCCCCCCCGCCCTTTTCTTCACGAGGATCATGAGTCATTCTTTCTTTCTTTCTTTCTTTCATAGTTCTTTTTATTGATTTTCACATTCACATTAACAAAACATTCCAAACCCTTTTCATCCCCTACCCCTGCTGTCACTCAAAACAAAACAAAAAAACAAAACAAAAATAAAAGTAGAGTACAAAAGTACCCAGAGTAAAAGAAAACAAAACAAAAAAAAGTTCAATACAAGGCACTTGAGACAAAGTAATTGAAAGCTGAAACACACTGTAGAAGCAGCATGATTCCAAATATAGACATTAAAGGGTTTGGATCAATTTGAACTGTGGAGAGTGCTTCGAAGATGGACTTACAGTACCCCTTTAGCTTCGGACAAAGCCAAAACATGTTGCGTTATCTAGTTTACATCGATCACATAATGGGTTAATTTGGGGAAATATTTTAGCTAATTTTGCTTTTAAGAAGTGTACCCGGTGTATCACTTTAAAATGGACCAGTGAGTGTCGTGCGCACATTGAAGACGAGTGAACCCTTTTCACAATTTTTACCCAGGTTCCGTCATCTATTGATGTTTGGAGGTCTTGTTCCCATGCTGTTCTAATTCTTAGCATGTAAGTGCATTCTAATCCTGAGAGTAAATTAAGTATATGTGAGATTGCCCTCTTCTTTGTTGGATTGAAAGACATAATTTCATCTGTGGTTGATTTAGAGTGTTTGTTGGGGAACTGCGGAAGAACTGTTTTAACATAATCCCTTATCTGGAAATATCTAAATATATGGAAACTGGGTAGATTACATTTCTTGGACAACTCCATAAAAGAGGCGAATATATTGTCTATAAAGAGATCATTGAAGCATTTCAAACGCCTTTGATGCCACATATTAAAAGCTGTGTCAAGTGTTGAAGGTGGAAAGCAGTGATTTGATGCTACTGGGCTGAAAAGGCTCAGTCCTTGCAGGTTAAAATGTTTTCTAAATTGACAGTATATTTTGAGTGAGTGACTAACTACAGGATTAATGTTGATTGTCTTCACTGATAGAGGCAAAGCTGCACCCATTAGGGCTGCTAAGGAAGCAGAACCACAAGAATGTGTCTCCAGCTTCACCCATGTAGGACTTTCCTGATGTAGGTGGTAATATGTCCAGGATGACATGCAATGCAAGTTGGCAGCCCAGTAATACATACGGAAATTTGGAAGGGCCATACCTCCATCATGTTTTGCTCGCAGGCGTGGCTGTTTGCCATTCCAAATATAAAATGAGATTATTGAGTCAATTTTTTTTTTTAAATGTGCCAGGGATAAACACAGGCAAGCATTGAAACAAAAACAAATATTTTGGAAGCACGGTCATCTTAATTGCATTGACTCTGCCTATGAGTGAAATGAACAAGGGAGTCCAATTAGCCAGATCTTGCTTGGTTTGTGTAAACAATTTTCCAAGGTTTTGCCTAAAGAGGTCTTTAAAATTCTTTGCAATAGTAACTCCGAAGTAATTAAAACTGTCCACAGTGATACTTAAAGGGCAACCTAATGTTTACTAGTATTGAGACGTCCATATTCAAGGGCAATAGCTCACTTTTATGTGAATTCAATTTATAACCTGAGATTTCACCAAACCGATGTAACAGGCTAAGGATTAATGGAATTGCAGACTCTGCATTGGACACATAAAGGAGAAGGTTCTCATTCTTTATCTAAAGGGTAACATAACAAGATTTTATCTGTCAACATTCTAATGACAGCAGACATTGTACAGTAAGTGATATTTTAATATGTGTGTTGGCTCTCATGAAGTCTGCAGTAATAGTCAGTGATGTTGTCGAAAAAAAAGTGAAAGTTGTGATGCGTTTTTGAAATCACTGCACCGTGTATGCTTAAAATGAGCAAAATACTGAAAAATCAAATGTTATTATAAATGTGCCTGTTACTACATTACATATGTACTTCCAGCATGTATATACAACTTTAATGGAGGTGTGACACCTACAATTAGTAGTCACAATTGTTTTGTAAAATTAGCACATAAATAGAGTCTCCTAACTTAATTTGATGTATTCACTAGGGCTGTGAATCTTTGGGTGTCCCACGATTCGATTCAATATTGATTCTTGGGGTCACGATTCGATTCAATATTGATTCTTGGGGTCACGATTCGATTTAAAATCGATTTTTTTTTTTCAATTCAACACAATTCTCGATTCAAAAACGATTTTTTTCCCGATTCAAAACGATTCTCTATTCATTCAATACATAGGATTTCAGCAGGATCTACCCCAGTCTGCTGACATGCAAGCAGAGTAGTAGATTTTTGTAAAAAACTTTTATAATTGTAAAGGACAATGTTTTATCAACTGATTGCAATAATGTAAATTTGTTTTAACTATTAAATGAACCAAAAATATGACTTATTGTATCTTTGTGAAAATATTGGACACAGTGTGTTGTCAAGCTTATGAGATGCGATGCAAGTGTAAGCCACTGTGACACTATTTTTCATTTTTTCATTTTTTTATAAATGTCTAATGATAATGTCAATGGGGGATATTTAATCACTGCTATGTTGAAATTGTAACTAATATTGATACTGTTGTTGATAATATTAATTTTTGTTTCACTACTTTTGGTTTGTTCTGTGTCGTGTTTGTGTCTCCTCTCAAATGCTCTGTTTGTTGCAGTTCTGAGTGTTGCTGAGTCGGGTTTGGTTTTGGAATTGGATTGCATTGTTATGTTATTGCTGTGTATTGTTGTGTTGGATTGATTTATTAAAAAAAAAAAAAAAATATATATATATATATATATATTTTTTTTTTTAAAATAAATAAATAAAAAATAAATACATCGATTTTTTAAAACAATTCTGAATCGCACAACGTGAGAATCGCAATTCAAATTCGAATCGATATTTTCCCACACTCCGAGTATTTATATATCTAAGTCACAGTTAAAGTGTATGTTTCCAAGTTGAATGCCACAAGACACGTTATTCCGCCACGCCAGCAGAGCGAGTACTCCTATAGGAAAGGAGGGAGTTGGGAGGACCTTCTCATTGCTTCTGTGTCTTCATTCTTTCTATTCATCTAAAACAGGTTGGTAAACTGTGGTAATATTGACACATGTATCCCCAAGCAACTATAAACTTTTGTTAACATAGAAATATCAAAGTATGTTGTTTACAACATATTCTACAGAGGCACTTTAGAGAGCCTACTGACCAACTGCATCTCTGTCTGGACTGGAGCCTGCAATGCCTCAGACTGGAAGTCTCTCCAGAGAGTGGTGAGGACGGCGGAAAAGATCATCAGGACTCCTCTTCCTCCTATCCAGGAGATCGCAAAAAGCCGCTGCCTGACCAGGGCTCAGAAAATCTGTAGAGACTCCTCCCACCCCCACCAAGGACTGTTTTCACTGCTGGACTCTAGAAAGAGGTTCCGCAGCCTCCGCAGCAGAACCTCCAGGTTCTGCAACAGCTTCTTCCCTCAGGCCATAAGACTCTTGAACGCATCATAATAATCCCCACAATTCCCCCCAAAAACGGATTAACTCGCTGGAATATAAAGACAATATGACATACATCCGTAAATGTGGATGCAAATGCAATAAGTGCAATATATTTATCTGTACAGTAATCTATTTATTTATATCTGCACCTTATTGCTCTTTTATCCTGCACTACAACGAGCTAATGCAACAAAATGTTGTTCTTATCTGTACTGTAAAGTTCAAATTTGGATAACCAGTGACGTGCGGTGAGGTTCATGGCTGGTGAGGCACTGACTTCATCACAGTCAGATTTACAAACATATGAACCCTGAAGAGTATCTTATTCACCATTTGATTGGCAGCAGTTAACGGGTTATGTTTAAAAGCTCATACCAGCATTCTTTACACATACAAACTGTAGCACACAAAAAAGCACATTTAATGACGTAAAAAATGTGCCTTGGCTCAAAAAAGGTTGAAAAACACTGCACTAGTCTAGTATTCTCAGTGTCAGTAGCACTCAGAGACATTGTGACTGTTTAAGAGAAAAACAATTATGTTCTTCGCTTTCAAAAGCGTCAAAAGCCTTGCCTCTACTCCAAATGGTTCAAGGACAGCTTTTGCTTTTATTTTCCTGAGAGTGACGCAGCTGTCTACAACCTTCTTTGCAAAGTCTTCAACCTTTAATGATCCATGTCTTCCTTCTCATTCTGAAAAGATATCTAGCAATGCTTTTTATGGTATGCATTGTGGGCTTTGTGAGCTATAATTGTCAATAAGCTGTTTTTATTTGGTAGAATTTGGACTGCAGTCATTGTTAAATGCTTTGCATTCCACATACTAAAGGGCTCCTCTAACGGTAACAACATTGGCACCTTTTCTATGGTTCTGGACCTAAACATGTTGCTCCCTCCCAAATATGCCCAGTAGTGATTTTAGGTTTGTTTTCCAGAGGTGTGGACTCGAGTCACATGACTTGGACTCGAGTCAGACTCGAGTCATGAATTTGATGACTTTAGACTCGACTTGACAAAATGTAAAGAGACTTGCAACTCGACTTAGACTTTAACATCAATGACTTGTGACTTCACTTGGACTTGAGCCTTTTGACTTGACATGACTTGACATGACTTGCCACTTTCCCCAAAACCCAAAGCTTAAAAAGTTATTTGGGAGCGCTCCGTATCTTTCATTTTGTCCATCTGTGTCTATCAGCGTGTTGTTCCTGTCAGCTGGTGTGCTCTCAGTACAACAGCCAATCAAATTAGATCTACGTTGTTTTCATCACACAGCATTCATCCAATCAAATTGCAGGAGAACCAATGAACAAGAGTTGTCCAACAACGTGCTAGTGAGAAACAATTATGCCAAAGTTGGTTTCGTTCATGTATAAAAACTACGACTTGGTCAACAAAAAACGAATTGCCGTATGCAAATCACGCAGTTTGAATATTGCAGACAGAGACGCAACAACTTACAACTTCGTTCGACATTTGAAGTTGCACAAAGAAGGGTAAGTTTTGAATGTAAAATAACGTTTATTGGCTAAGTAACGTGACTTTTATTTGCTGTGTAGTTAAATCCGTGAGGCTGTAAACTCACTGCTAACGTTATAACCATAGACATCTTCTAAGTAGACGCAGCATCGAGCGCTACTGCCTACTGGCGCAGACGAGACGCGGGGCCGCCATCTTGGAGTGGTGATCCACTCCATTCAGTGCAATTCATTTGGCAGGAACAATTAACTGTCAGCGCATTTAATTAATTTTACCTCACTAAATACCACTGATTTTCACGCGCTTGTTTGTCATACGTGTAGCTATAATAACGGACACATGTTTTGGCGTGTTTTATTATTCATAGTTTGCTTAACAGTAATATAATATTCTTATACGCTATAAGTGACCAGATGTCCGAGATCAAAACTGGGAATATAATCCCAGAGAAGGGGGAAAAAAACGGTCAGCTATTTTTAAATTGAAGAAACAATATGATTAGGTTATATATACATGCGTGTATCCTACATAAACAATGTATGAATACATTAGATATCTATATATGTTAGGGACCTGTAGACTGTATCTCTGTTGCTGCAGCAGCAGAGAGTTTATTCTATCTTGACACTTTGTATTGATATTTTGTATTACATTCTTCCCTTAAATGATAATGTTTACAGTGATTGTTATGTATGTATTTTTTATATATGTCGCTTTGGATAAAAGCGTCTGCCAAATACTTAAACATATATAAACACCTGAAAGTCTTTATATCAGCTAAGACCACCAATCTGTTTCACGGGATTCAGAATAAAACCAAATGCTGTCTTACCCAACAATGTTAGTATTTGAATGTTGTTACTTGAAGACTTATTCCTGGTTACTATTATACTGTTAAGAAAGTATTGTCTTATATTTTGCCTAAAATGAGAATGCATCATAATCAGTGGCGGCTGGTGAATTTTGTTTTAGGTGGGGCAGAAAGTTTGTAAACCAAACCCCTGTAGGGGCGTCATCCTCCCCCAGGAGATTTCTTTGTGATTTTCACATACAAATATTGAAGATCTTTGCTCCTTCTCAACTCTGTGGTAATATTATTTTCATAAAATACAACCAATAGTACGTTAATGTTAAATCTTACTTGTGAAAAATAATCCCCCCGATTCCTATTTTCAGCAGTCCGCTCATTTGAGTAGGAAAACGCTGAACACCAGCCTGGCATCTTTGTTTTCTACCTGTCAACTGTCAGTTTAGGCTGCTCGCCGGCTCCTCGTCACCACTTAAATATGGCGGCCAAATTGCTCACGTCACAACAACCAATGCTGCGTCTACTTATAAGATGTCTATGGTTATAACGTCATTGCAAACACTGCAATATGTTGCGTCCACTGCAGTTTGCGACCTTATTCATACTTTTTGTCAAGTGATTTTTTTAAGCAGGGTCTCATGAAGTACCTACACATAACGTTATGTTAGTCAATGTATCACACACAATAACATAACGTTAGACGGCAGTCAGCAGCACCGCGTATTTTAGCCACCTACAAAAAGACAAACATAGTCAAACAAAGTTCAGTTAAAATGTATACTATACTAAGAATATGTGTACATATTGCATAGGGCCCTGACATCTAAAAAGTACAACTCTCTTCATTGTTTTGTTCATGTATTTGTTATGTTTTTCATGTGTATGCACACATAAAAACACATACAGTATGAGATGAGATCAATGATATAAGGTAAGAACAGGATATCAACTGCAGTGGAACTAGTTACAATGCAATATGCCATGGAAATACAATGTTAACACTTTTGTACAAATAAGTACAGTTGCACTTGTTTTTGCAAATGTGTTTATTCTGTAAAGAAATTAGTTAAATGTTTAAAATGACTGGTCAATAGTGCTATTATGAAGTGCAATGTCAGCACTCTTTTTTTTCCTGCAATTTCAAATGCACTTGTTTTAATAAATAAATACAGCGTTTTAAAAGCATACACAATCTGTGTAAATATACTAGTCTGTGGTTAAAAGGACTTGAAAGGACTCGAAACTCAAAATGCAGGACTTGGGACTTGACTTGAGACTTTCCAGTCTTGACTTTGGACTTGACTCGGGACTTGCCTGTCTTGACTCGGGACTTGACTCGAGACTTGAGGGCAAAGACTTGAGACTTACTTGTGACTTGCAAAGCAATGACTTGGTCCCACCTCTGTTGTTTTCTAACGAGTTTCAGCACACTTTGGAACACCCACTATTAGCATCAAAAAGTGGGCGGGCTTGCATCAGCCTGTTGCCATCACCTGTAGGAAACTGGAGGGCAATTTCATATTGCACAGTTTGTGTTTTGGTAGCATCTTTATCACGAATCATATTTTTTCACAGGATTTTGAGGAATTAACAAATATGTCTGCCAGATGCATTGTTTAACGTTAGAGCAATATAACTAAAGATGGGGTCAGCACATGTACATTTCCAAATGTCGGGAATATGAGCAAAGTATGGACTTCTGAAATTGGGACGGTCCATGGGACAGGAATGTAATTTGCAGCGATTATTTTTAGGATTCTGACTTTGAAGAAGAAGAGTCTTTGGGTTGTAGTTTGGATGGAAACAATTTCAAATAATCCAGCCAAACGTGATCCCGAAAATCAGGAGCACCCTCGAGGGGAGAAAGACTGAGTCAGAAAGAAGGGCAGAACCGGTGCTCAAAAACAGGACAAAAACAAGGGAAATCGCTGGTATTCTATTTTGCGTTGTCTTCTACTGAAGTATTCCTCAAGATTATTGAGGACATGTTGAAAGAGCATGAGGAAACACAGGCTATGGTGTCTGTGGAAGAGCAGGGAAGTCTGGAAATGGCGATTTTTTTAAATGTATTTTTTGCTCATAATATCAACCATATCAGCTTTGAAGCAATCCTGGACCAAGGCGACACAAAGTGCAATTAACTGATCAAAATAATAGTTTTAAATATTTTTTTATCCAATAGGTCTCAAACTGGCGGCCCGGGGACCAAATTATATTTTGTGGCGCCCACCTTAATATGAAAGTTTAGTTTTAGTGCGGCCCAGAAGTTTGATATGAATGGCACTTTTAATTGTTGTGTGCAGAGCTGACTGAACCTACCAATCACGGTGCGATGTATGGCTCCCGGGGGCGGACATCGACTGGGCTTGATGCAAGCAGAGAAACATTTCTCAACGCGTGAAAGTTACAGCAGTGTTGCCATGAAAAAAATGTTTTCCATGCCTGGTTGGCTACCTTGCTTCTACTGCGCACACACGGACACTTATACAAGCGTGCTGCATTCACAACATTTCCGCAAAAAATATCTATTAGCTATAAGCAGCTAATAGCTAATAGCTATTTTTTGGAAGTGATGTGAATAGTTTTATTAATAGCTAATAATTAGCTATTATATTAACTGTACAGATAAAAGCATTGAGATTAAAGAACTGTTAATAAAGATGTTTAAATCTGAGCACAGCAGTTGTAGAAGACTGAAGAAACCACACATAGTTGTTGACTATAGAAATCTAATATTATTTTAATTATTATACTTTTTTTTTTATTATTGATTTATTTTCTTATTAGTTTTTATTTTGTTAATTTTCTTAATCCCATTTTGTGTTAAAAAAAAATAAAATAAAGACATTTAAGAAGATTGTAATTTTTTAACAAAGCTTTTCTTGTACCTGATGCGGCCCAGCCTCACCCAAACTCTGCCTCTAGTGGCACCTAAGGAAATTGAGTTTGAGACCACTGCTTCATCCACACTGTCTTTGTGAGGAAATGGGCTCCAGTTCTTTACATGATGTCATAACAAGAGGGGGCGGCATATCATTTTTCAATTTATTTATTTATTTCAGGCAATGACATGAAAAAATAATCATGAAAAAAAAAATTACAAAGTTGACAACACATAATAATATACATTAATATAGTGCAAAAGGTAATGTATAGTATGTAATGCATGATTGTCCAGTTTTGCCTGAAAGGGAGTGGGAATAAGATAATTTATTTAATCCCACCCCCAGTTCTCCATTCAGTGATTATTCACATGAGTTTCACTGTTACTTTGTTCAAGGATTATAATACAAATGTTGTATCATAGTGGCATTACCACAGGTAACAATATATATTACACTGTAACAATAATTTGTATCAACAATGTAAGAATAATAGATATACCAACAATGGTAATAGACAAAATACCAACAATTGTAGTAGACAACATAGCAATAATGGTAATAGACAACATAGCAATAATGGTAATAGACAACATAGCAATAATGGTAAGGAAACATTGAGCACATGTTAACACTTTGGGACAGAGTACAACAGCAGGTCAAATTAAAGACCCTCATCTCTATATTTGAACCAGACCCGATGTTTGTATAATAGTTTAAAACGATTAATAGTTTGGCATTGCTTGTGTTGTAAGTCCAGTTTGTTCCATAGCTTTACTCCGCATACAGACACACAAAAAGTTTACGAGTGGTTTGAGCTCTCAGCAATGAGAAATATCCAAACCTCTCAAGTTATGAGCCTGCACTCGTCTTATAAAAAAACGTTGTAGATTAGGCGGCAATAATTTGTTATATGCTTTATATAAGATTATTAATGTATTATATTTAACAAAGTCATCAAATTTGAGCAACTTTGATTGCATAAACAGATTATGAGTATGTTCTAAATAACCAACGTTGTGAATGATCCGCACTGCTCTTTTCTATAATATGATCAAAGGATGAATTGTGTTGTGGTAAGTATTCCCCCATACTTCAACACAGTATGTAAGGTATGGGAGTACCAAGGTGCAGTATAGAGTATGGAGTGCATTTTCATTGAGGTATAGTTTTGCTTGGTTTATAATTGAGAGGCTTTTGGAGATTTTTGTTTTAGTGTGTCTGACATGAGGTTTCCATGATAGTTTACTATCAATTATTACTCCCAAAAATGTATTCTCATTTACGATTTCAATTTGGGTACCATCAATACTTATTTTCTGTTCAGACGTTATGTTGCGATTTCCAAACATCACTATCTTAGTTTTATTTATATTCAAAGATAATTTATTTGTGTCCATCCATTTTTTTTTACTATGTTTAGTTCTGTGTTTACTGTATTTATGAGCTCATTATAGTCATCACTACTGTAGAATATATTTGTGTCGTCTGCAAATAGTATACATTTCAGTACTTTGGATGTATTAAACATATGATTAATACATACATTAAACAGTTTTGGCCCCAACACGGACCCTTGGGGGACACCACAAGTAATGCCAAGAGTATCAGATAAAATTTGACCCATTTTTACAAACTGTACTCTCCCTGTTAAATAACTTTTTAACCAGTCACCAGCCAGCCCCCTAATTCCAAAACTTTCCATTTTATCTAGTAGAATTGAATGATTAATGGTATAAAAGGCTTTCTTTAGATCAATATAGATACCAACTGCATATCTTTTATGCTCCAGTGCATTCGTAATTTCTTCAATAGCTTCAGCTATTGCCATTGAGGTTGTTCGTTTGGACCTAAAGCCATACTGACTGTCATTCTAAGAGTACTTTCTATTCTATTCTATTCTATTGATTATATGATTCTTCTTAAGAAAAGATTCAAATCGAGAGTTAAATAGTTTCTCTAAGATTTTTGAGAACTGAGGCAAAAGAGAGATAGCTCGGTAATTGGTGAAAGCATGTTTGCTGTCACTTTTAAAGAGCGGAGTTACCTTTGCGATTTTCATTTAAATTGGAAAGCGGCCAGTCTAGAATGATAGGTTACATATATAAGTTAAGGGTTTTTCAATATTCAGTATAACCTTTTGAACCAATATCATGTTGATATCATGGCAGTCAGTGGAGCACTTACTTTTACACTTCCGCACAATGTTTGTCACTTCCTGTTCATTTGTAGCTGAGAGGAAGAATGACGAAGAATGCCGATCAATAGTTGATTTTGTAACTCCATTGTCTGGGATATCAACAGCCAACTTAGGACCAACATTTACAAAAAAACTATTGAACTTATTCACTACATTACTCATATTATAATCTTCACCGTTTTCATCAATAAAGTAATCAGGATATGTCAACTTTGAATATCCTTGTTTGATTAGACTATTCAAAACTTCCCAAGTTCCTTTTATATTGTTTTTGTTTTTATATAGTTTGTTTTGATAATATAACCGTTTGCTTGTTCTTATAATATCAGTTAATTTATTTTTGTACTTCTTGTATTGTTGTTCGACTTCTTTTGTTTTTATTTTAATGAAAAGTTTGTAGAGATTGTTTTTCTTTTTACAGGCATTAATTATCCCTTTTGTGATCCAAGGGCTATTTTTATTTTTTCCTTTTGTAAAATATTCTTTCACAGGGCAGTGTTATGCAGGGAAGTAAAGATGTCTAAAAAATTACAATAAGCACTGTTCACATTTGGTTTTTTGTAAACTGAAGTCCAATCCTGAACTGCTAAACTATTGTTTAGGGCACAGATTGTTTCCTCAGTTGTTATTCGTTTAGATATTTTTGCAATAGCGTCTTTGGTTTTCTTGAGATGACAGTCATATAAAGTAAAAACAGGTAAATCGTCAGTGATATCACATATAAAAAGGCCACAGGTGATTTAATATCTTATAATGTTAGTAAAAATGTTGTCGATGATTGTGGCACTATGTGTTGTTATTCTGCTTGGTTTGGTTATGGTTGGATATAGAGACAAGCTGTACATTGTGTCAATGAAGTCATCAACATGTTTTTGCTTGGTTGAGTTTAACAAATCAATGTTAAAATCACCACAGATAAATATGGTTTTATGGTTCACAGAGGAAAATAGTTTACCCATCCACTCATTGAAAGTTTCTATGCTTGAACCAGATGCCCGGTATACACAACTCGTGAAGATATTTGTGTTTTTGTCACTTAGGATTTCCACTGTTAAACATTCAAATAATCCATCGACTGCAATGGTCATGTTTGTTAAAACTTTAAATGTAACAGATTTATGAATGTACAATGCAACCCCTCCTCCTATTTTACTTATTCTGTTTATGTATCTTAATTCATAGTCATTCAGACTAAAATCAATACCTTTATCATTGTTGAACCAGGTTTCAGTAATTGCAATAATGGTAAATGGATGACTAAATTCTTTCAAGTAATCCTTGATAGCCTCAAAGTTAGTGTACATGCTTCGACTATTGAAATGTATTATTGACATACTATCTTCTGATTTTACACTGCTTTCATATTGTTCACAGGTAAAATAATTACAGTTTTTTACAATCACAGAGAAAAAAATATTATCAGGGTCTATCTCCATATCAGTCTCTGTTGTGGCGTGCTCTTGATACTCACACATTTCCAGTTCTTTTTGTTGATGTTGTAGGATCTTCTGTAACATGTCCATATCAATACTTGGTGTGGTCTGTGTTCTTGGTGTGGGTAGCATTGAGATGATGTAAAAGTCACAAAGCTACATTGATACCAAGTATTGCATCAATGTCAATACTTATCCAGATCTTCTATTTTCCTCACCACCAAGACTTTTGCTTCCTCCGGCGTCCCATTTAGTTTAATGAAGATCTTACAGTTTGTTACCCAGGTTTGTTGAACCTTGCTTTGACTTATAAGTTGTCGTGCAATCCTTGCGATGTCAGCATTTTTCTTTGTCAAGTGTTCATTCATGAAAACATCTGTACCTTTCAGTTTGCGTCCTTGCTTCAATAGTGCCATTTTCTTTTTCCTGTTTGTGAATCTCATGATGACAGCTGGTGGTCATATCGAGTCTGACATTTTAAGTACAGTTAGTTATCTACAATGTAAAAAATGACCCTGAAAGCAATTGTTAAATAGCAACAGTAAAAGCACCCCCCGCGGCCCCAAAAGGGACAAGCGGTAGGAAATGGATGGATAGAAAACATGGTAAAATCAAAAATAGTTTATCCAACGAGTAAATGCAGTGGATTCCTGCAAACCAAGAAACAGTAGATAACTTAATTAGTATGGTTATTATTCGTAGACAACAGATTACTTTACTGTGAAAATGTAAACAAAGTGTACAAGGCATTTGCAAATACTGTAATGTTACAAGCATGCAAATACTCTGTATTATTCTGGCTTAATTAAAGATTTTGCAGATTTTACATTTAAATGTACAGCATACCTTAATTGTTTTAGGGGGTTGTGTTGAAGCATTAGCCTAGGTAACTTTTGGCTAACATGTTGTCTGGGGTTTTGTCAATGTGCTTTATTGTAAACTGCATCAAAATTAACCATGCTGTGTGTTTAAGCATTAGAACTGTTTGCAAGCAGATATTTAACAGATACGGAGCATTTAAGGCACATTTCTAATAGCTCACTTGAGGGACCATGTTGCGTAATTCCGTGTTGTGAGTTGTCCAGTAAAAGGTTGTACAAATACTTTCAAGTTAAAATACTCATGTACCGCTCACATGGCTCGGAAACACAGGCATTTTGCAGTGGGTTCTCTCCAGGTACTACGGCTTCCTCTCAACTCCAAAGACATGCTCCTGGGGATAACCTGATTGGCAACACAAAAATTGGCACAGCTGCCAGTATTTTCCGTAAATTCTATAGGTTTTTTATAAACAGGTTAACGATATATACATCCATCTATTCATCCATTTTCTACCGCTTATTCCCTTCGGGGTAGCGGGGGGCGCTGGAGCCTATCTCAACTACAATCGGGCCGAAGGCGAGGTACACCCTGGACAAGTCGCCACCTCATCGCAGGGCCAACACAGATAGACAGACAACATTCACACTCACATTCACACACTAGGGCCAATTTAGTGTTGCCAATCAACCTATCCCCAGGTGCATGTCTTTGGAGGTGGGAGGAAGCCGGAGTACCCGGAGGGAACCCACGCAGTCACGGGGAGAACATGCAAACTCCACACAGAAAGATCCCGAGGCCGGTATTGAACTCGTGACTACTCAGGACCTTCGTATTGTGAGGCAGACGCACTAACCCCTCTTCCACCGTGCTGCCCGGTTAACGATATATAATATAATATATTTTTCATAGTAATTTACCATAGGCAAAAACAGTTATCAACTGTAAAATTAACGGATTCAATATCAACATACCGTAATGTCCTATACATTGTGACTATATTTTTTAAGGTGAATTCCTGGAAACCACCGCTGCCAGTATTTTACCGTAAATTGTGCAGAGTTTTTTTTTTACAGCGTACCAATTACTAGTAATAATTGATATTACCCTGGACAAGTCCAACACAGATAGACAACAGTCACACTCACGCTCACACACTAGAGCCAATTTAGTATTCTAACCGAATCCTAGATTATGGCAGGCTATATGTAATATATAAAATGTCATTTGTTCTTTAGTGCAACAAGAACAGCCCAATGTGTTTAATGACTTTTCATTTCTATTTTAATCTTCTAAAATCATTCTTTGAGTGCAATAAGAACCATATGTTTAACATATCATAAGATTTTTTGTTAGAATTAAGCCAAAAATGAAATGTTTTTGTTAGTATTGAAATACATTTTGGTACCGGTACCAAAATATTGGTATCGGGACAAACCTAATAGTAAATTAATTCATACATACATACCCGCACACATACAGTAGGTACTTACGTGCATACATGGGTACATACGCTCGCACATACATACACAAATACAGTACATGCATACACACACACACACAGTACATACTTCCTCACGCATAGTCACTGTACAAACAAATATATACACATACTGTACAAACACAAGCACATATACATACATACACTCATGCATATAATCACATTTCATCAAACATATATTAACGTTGTCCCTCCAGTAGAAACTGGGTAAAACACGGCACACTGATAAAGCGTAACCTATTTTTACTATTACAATCTACAAGGTAAAAATAGTTTGCTTCTCTTTCGCTCCATGTATCTGCTTTCTTTTGTAATTGAAGTCTTCATTACATATATGTGTTGTTGAAATTGAAACAATCGTATTGTTGATGATAGAGGTAATTATTATTATTATTCATTATTAATAGTGCTATTTTTATTGCACATACACATTTTGTATGTGTATGTATGAATGTGTGAATATAGGTATATATATATGTATATATATATATATATGTATATATATCAGTGACGTGCGGTGAGGTTCATGACTGGTGAGGCACTGACTTCATCACAGTCAGATTTACAAACATATGAACCCTAAAGAGTATCTTATTCACCATTTGATTGGCAGCAGTTAACGGGTTATGTTTAAAAGCTCATACCAGCATTCTTCCCTGCTTGGCACTCAGCATCAAGGCTTGGAATTGGGGGTTAAATCACCAACAATTATTCCCGGGCGCGGCGCCGCTGCTGCCCACTGCTCCCCTCACATCCCAGGGGGTGAGCAAGAGGATGGGTCAACTGCAGAGGACAAATTTCACCACACCTAGTGTGTGTGTGACAACCCTTGGTACTTTAACTTAACTTTAACTTTACACATACAAACTGTAGCACACAAAAAAAGCACATTTAATAAAAAAAAACGTTATTATGGTCTTACCTTTACTTATAAGTGCGGGAACAGTGGTGTTCGTGTTGGAGGAGTTGTGAATGAATGAAATATGAAATTCGTGCTGCAGTCTGCAGGTGTACCTAATGTTGTGTCCCTGCAGTCGTTCACGGCTCCTCCGGCGCGAGCAATGTTGTTTTTGCACTTTTTGTCTTCTTATTAAGTGACTTTTTTTGGGTGGATTCGGTCTTGCACGTGGAGGGTTTGGGTGTGGGCTTTGGTTGGTGTGGCGCTCTTGTCGGGGGGTGCACTCTGCGGCGGGGGGTGCAGTCTGCGGCGGAGGTGCATTAACCGGCATCAGGAGGCGGGATTACGCGAGCCTCAGCCAGTGCGTCTTCGCAGCAGTTTTATGATTGCTCAGCACAAGAAATACGTTACACACATACAGTTGTTGACAAAATACACTGTACATTATACCTCAGCTAACTAAACTATGGAAATATATAATATAATTCATATAGCAATACGGTCTCACTGCACAGCAGGCCAGCAGTTAGCCGAGTCCGCAATCCATTGTGAGGCACAATTGAGTGACGTGCCTCACCGCACCGTCTCTTCTCAGTATTTGAACGGCAAATGTGAAAATTCAGCGATTTTGAATAAAAATAATCTAAAACTGGTGAAGTTAAATGGAAAATAACTTTATAGTATAATCACTGGATACATATAACAATTTAATTACTTTTTTTTCTTTTTACATTTTTTTCTTTCCATGATGGCAGGTGAGGCTCCCGGGGGCGGTCTTTCCGTCCAGCTGCGGGGAGTCTCTGGGCCCCTCGGGGCAGGGCGTACCGTCTATCTGCCTGTGTGGGGTATGGTCTCTCGCTGGCTTGGGAGCTGGCTGTCTGCTGCTTCTCCCGTGCCTTGTCTTTTGCTGGGCGCGTCTGTCTGGCCTGCTAAGCGGCACGGTAGACATGTTTCTGGAGGTCCTGTCGCTGGCAGGCCTGTCTGCCTGGGGCCGTTGGTCCCTTGTTCCCTGTGTACCGCACCTGCTGTTTTGGGTTGGGCTCTCTGGGCGACTGGGGCCGTACTTTGGCTCCAGCACATACTTATGACTAGACTTTGAATGATTACTAAGTGGGTGAGGAGAACTTTGACTAACTTTTAGTTGGATGTACAATATCTTGTTGTTTAACATTTAAATGTAAACATCAGAAAGGCAATCACATAATGTTCTTTAACAGACTGTTTGTCTTGGATAGGGATGGGAATCGAAAACCGGTTGTGGTTCAGAACCGTTTCCCAGTGAAGCGCTTGCCGTTTTGTCAATCAATTCAGTTATTGGTTCTTCCGGGTGCAACGTGCGTAGTGACGTCAGACAGCATCAGAGAACAATATGGCAGCACCGGCGGAGGAAGCGCTCTGAAGTTTGCCAACAAAAAGATTGCAATAGCGCTACTTGTAATAATTCCAAGGTAGCTATTTCATCAAGAGGAGGACATACGAGCAATGTGCTGAAACATTTGAACATACAGCATGTAATGAATGTCGTGTTTTTGAACCGCGCCAATCTCATCCCAGGCAGCAGCAGTCATCTTACGTAAATACTACAGGTACTAATACCACCAATAATGTTTGCGCTATCACCTGTTAAATTGAAATGAATGCCTTCTCATTCATATGAGCATGAGGAGACATACTCTGACTGGTTTGGAGGCGGGCAGTAATGGCTCCGGTTCACGTCTGCCACAAGCTTTCACTGGGGCAGGGAAGAGTACCACTTGGCCAGGAATGACAAATGGTCGATGTATGTTCTATTGTATATAGTCAGAGAAAAGTTGCATGTTTTTCCTTCAACATTTTCACTCCTATTATATAGGGGGAACTCATAAAATTAGAATATCGTGTAAAAGTTGATTTATGTCAGCAATTCAACTTCAAATGTGAAACATCTAAAGCGGGGTCGGCAACCCGCGGCTCCGGAGCCGCATGCGGCTCTTTGATTACTCTGATGCGGCTCAGCTGCATACTTGCCGAACCTCCCGATTTTTCCGGGAGACTTCCGAATTTCAGTGCCTCTCCCGTAAATCTCCCAGGGCAATCATTATCTGACTTTCACCCGGACAACAATATTGAGGGCGTGCCATGATGGCACTGTCTTTAGCGTCCTCTACAACCTGTCGTCGCATCACTTATACACGTAAGTGACTGCAAGGCATACTTGGTCAACAGCCATACAGGTTACACTGAGGGTGGCGATATAAACAACTTTAACACTCTTGCTAATATGCGCTACAATGTGAACCCACGCCAAACAAGAATATTTCTCCCGAACATTTCGGGAGAACATCCGCACCGTAACACAACATAAACACAACAGAACAAATACCCAGAATCCCATGCATGCCTAACTTTTTCCGGGCTACATTATATATATATTATATATATATATTATATATAGGTGGTAGCGGGGGTGTATAATGTAGCCTGGAAGAGTTAGGCATGCATGGGGCTCTTAATACAGGCTGTAGAGGGCGCTAAAGGCAGTGCCATCACGGCACGCCCTTATTAGTGTTGTTTAGGTGAAAATCAGTAGACATTCGAGAGAATAGTTGCCCTGAAATACGGGAATCTCCCGGCAAAATCGGGAAGGTTGGCAAGTATGACGCTGTCAAGCGCCATTCATATAAAACTCGCGGGCTGCACTAACATTAAATGTTCTTATTAAGGTGCGGGCCGCGTGTCTGAGACCCCTGGTTTATACATGGCACAAAGCAAAAAAAAACTTTGTATGCAGTGTTATTTCATTTTAAATTTCAAAAGAGTTTTGTGGCTCCCATTGTTTTCTTTATTTTGTGAAACGGGTCAAAATGGCTCTTTGATTGGTAAAGGTTGCTGACCCCTGATCTACAGTATAACAACTCATTACGTGCAAATTGAGATATATCAAGCCTTTATTTATTATAATTTTGTTGATCATGGCTTACAGACTTTGAAAATTGCACATTTTATGAAATTTTCAATTCAAGGTTTTCATAAGATGTAAGCCATAATCATCAAAATTATATCAAAAGAAATCTTGAAATATTTTGTGTTGCATGTTATGAGCTTATGTCATTATATTAGTTTAATCTTGTATTTCTTAAGAAACCTTTGCACGGTATATTTTCTAGGTTGATGACAAAGATTCTTAAAAGTTTTAAAAATGTTACAAACTGTTACATTCTTGTGTAATTACCACATATGTTTTCTTTTGTTAAGTTCTTTAGAATGTTTTTATTTATTAATTTTCAAAATAGTTTTTCTATGCTATGTGCCTTTTTTTAGACCTCACTGGTGGCTTCTCAAGGTCATGTTAGCTCTAAACTAGCCAAAATTGAATTTGTTATTGTTTTATCCAAACAAGAATCGATAAGAGAACTGAATCGTTAAGCAGAATTGAAAGTGGAATCGGAACGGGAAAAATCTTATCAATCCTCATCCCTAGTCATGGAATTTGCTGAGTCACTGATTCCATCGAATTGATCAAGTCGCTGGGTAGCAATGTGTTAAGATGAGACTTGTGAAGTTATCAATAACGAGACAGATAAGGTCATCAGAAGTTAACAACAGCTAGCTTGTGAAACTTCCCCAACTCGCTATAAGAACTGACAGAATCTGACAATCGAAGTTCTTGTCACTCACACGAGCCAGTAAACGTTGGTGACATGTCGAGACGACAACAACCCAAATAGCCTCTTTACGTATATGTCTTTGTGTTGATGCAAATAAATGTAACTGATGGAATATTAAAAAGTGTCTGACAAAGTTTCTTCTCCATCTGATCAAAACGAACACGCGACGATTGGACTGAGTCAAGGTTTTAGGACTCTGTCGCCAAACAGATGCAATGAATGTGGAGGGAAATGAGTTTCTCCGTAGAGAGAGCCAGTATAAACACTACACCCTTGTTCAAATCGGGCAGTCTACACCACTTTTTTACTTGTTATCAATTGTACACGGTGTTAGTGGATGACCTGCAACCCACCCACTAATAGTACACGCAATTTTATAGCTTGCACATGCTATTAAAGGGGAACATTATCACAATTTCAGAAGGGTTAAAACCATTAAAAAACAGTTCCCAGTGGCCTATTTTATTTTTCGAAGTTTTTTTCAAAATGTTACCCATCACGCAATATCTCTAAAAAAAGCTTCAAAGTGCCTGATTTTAACCATCGTTATATACACCCGTCCATTTTCCTGTGACGTCACATAGTGATGCCGATACAAACAAACATGGCGGATAGAACAGCAAGTTTATAGCGACATTAGCTCGGATTCAGACTCGGATTTCAGCAGCTTAAGCGATTCAACGGATTACGCATATATTGAAATGGATGATTGTAGTGTGGAGGCAGGTAGCGAAAACAAAATTGAAGAAGAAACTGAAGCTATTGAGCCATATCGGTTTGAACCGTATGCAAGCGAAACCGACGAAAACGACACGACAGCCAGCGACACGGGAGAAAGCGAGGACGAATTCGGCGATCGCCTTCTAACCAACGATTGGTGTGTGTTTGTTTGGCATTAAAGGAAATTAACAACTATGAACTAGATTTACAGCATACGAAATACATTTGGCAACAACATGCACTTTGAGAGTGCAGACAGCCCAGTTTTCATCAATTAATATATTCTGTAGACATACCCTCATCCGCTCTCTTTTCCTGGGGGTCTGGCGGCAGATTTCTTTGACTTTATCGTAGGAAATGCATCTGCTTTGAGTGTCGCAGGATATCCACACATTCTTTCCATCTCTGTCGTAGCATAGCTTTCGTCGGTAAAGTGTGCGGATAACGTCCAATTTCTTGCCACTTTTGCATCTTTGGGCCACTGGTGCAACTTGAACCCGTCCCTGTTCAGGTTGTTACACCCTCCGACAACACACCGACGAGGCATGATGTCTCCAAGGTACGGAAAACAGTCGAAAAAACGGAATATAACAGAGCTGATTTGACTCGGTGTTTGAGAAAATGGCGGATTGCTTCCCGATGTGACGTCACGTTGTGACGTCATCGCTCCGAGAGCGAATAATAGACAGGCGTTTAATTCGCCAAAATTCACCCATTTAGAGTTTGGAAATCGGTTAAAAAAATATATGGTCTTTTTTCTGCAACATCAAGGTATATATTGACGCTTACATAGGTCTGGTGATAATGTTCCCCTTTAAGCTCTTGTTTTTTGTATCTTAGTACATCAGGCCCAACATCTTACCTCTGTTAAATAGGAACTGCACTTTTTTGGAATGTTGCCCATCATTTTAAAATACTTAAAAAAGACAAGAATGCAAATGCATATAAACAGTATATATTTTTTTGCATATTTGAATTTCGCTCATTCTAGGTAGCTAGCAATGGTGTTAATGGGAGCAATCCATTCTGCCTCTAAATCGCTCTGGAAATGCATCCAAACAAATATTAACAAAATTAACCAAGTACTAGCAACATTGTTATTATAAGCATTTTGCAGACAAGCTATTTTTAGCCGCGCCTTGATCACAGAGAGCTAACTAGCTTGTGCAGCTGCAGCTGCTGCATCATGATCGCCCCTGAGCTGATAAAAAAAATATTATATCTTATAAGTCATTCTTCTCACCTGTATAGTAAAAGGATGTGGCCGTGAACCGAGAAGTTGATCATCTGTGACATTCAACTTTGACCCCTAGATGGTGAGAAAGGTACACAAATGCACTCATTTGCTGGCTGACTTTTTGCACTTCATCTATTCTTTTGTGGTAGCCATATCTGTCTCTTTGGATTTGACTGTCAATCAGGTAAAACCAGCAATTCACCCTCAACCTACATTGTTTTTCCACATATTTCCTGATCCTGGCTGCAAAGATCGCCCCACAGATTTCCGCTTTTGACAAATCTTTTACTTGATTTCCCTGGGTCTGTGTTCCATCTTAGATACATTACAGTGCCAAAGGTTTTGTCACTGCTGTCGGAAAATGTGATACCAACTGGTTCTGGTGTGCATTCTGTGACTTTTTGAGGCGTTTTAGTCAGAAAGCCTGAAACGCTAAGAGGTTAAACTGTAATAAACAGCTGCATGTTGTAGCTTGTTGCCAGGTGGGATGCTTGTAGGTAACAACCGAATGCTGCAATGCTGCAGAGGACATATGTTTGCCTCATTTTATTTGTTGTTTTTTATTTAATTTGATTATTATACAACTAATGTCCTTATTAGTATATGCTAATGAATCATTACTCAATGAGAACTAAGTAACAATGTAAAAGTATGTACAACATTTTTCTAACCATTAAACTTGTATGTTGCTAACAACATTTTTGCTCTGTTTTTATGTTAGTCTAATACTGTGAGAAAAAGTGCTACAATGTGTAAGAATCTTATATCTAATTAGAGTAAAACAAGTTTTTCAACTTGTCAGCCAGCTGTCTGACACTTGTAGTTTATTGGAGAGTTCACTTATTTATTCACCCTCGTTCTCCTGTCCAGTCATGGGTGAGCTGGAGCCTTCCCCAGCTTAGTTTAAGACAGGGGTCGGCAGCCCGCGGCTCTAGAGCTGCATGCGGCTCTTTAGCGCCGCCCTAGTGGCTCTCTGGAGCTTTTTCAAAAATGTATGAAAAATGGAAAAAGTTGAGGGGAAAAACTTTTTTGTTTTTGTTTTAATATGGTTTCTGTAGGAGGACAAACATGACACAAACCTCCCTAATTGTTATAAAGCACACTGTTTATATTAAACATGCTTCACTGATTCAAGTATTTGGCGGGCACCGTTTTGTCCTACTAATTTTGGCGGTCCTTGAACTCACCGTAGTTTGTTTACATGTATAACTTTCTCCGACTTTCTAGGACGTGTTTTATGCCACTTCTTTTTCTGTCTCATTTTGTCCACCAGACTTTTAATGTTGTGCATGAATTCCCAAAGGTGAGTTTTGTTGATGTTATTGACTTGTATGGAGTGCTAATCAGACATATTTGGTCACTGCATGACTGCAAGCTAATCGATGCTAACATGCTATTTAGGCTAGCTATATGTACATATTGCATCATTATGCCTCAGCTGTAGGTATATTTGAGGTCATTTAGTTTCCTTTAAGTCATCTTAATTCAATTTATATCTCATGACACACTATCTGTATGTAATATGGCTTTTAATTTTTTGCGGCTCCAGACAGATTTGTTTTTGTATTTTTGGTCCAATATGGCTCTTTCAACATTTTGGGTTGCCGACCTCTGGTTTAAGAGAAACATGGACTACACTCTTGTTGGTCGCCAGTCAATCACATGGCTTAAATAAATAAAATTAAATGGAAAAAAAAAAGCTTGAGAAAGAAGTGAAATCCAGGGAACAAAATAAGGATGCGAGGGGTTTAATTTGTAATGCTTGAGATAAGTGCAGTCTCAGCAGGAGATTATTTCCTGAAGCCATTGTATGGCTTGTCATACAATTACATGAGTATTTATGCACAAAGAAAAAATGCTTTGTCTTTGAAAAATGTTGCCGTGCAAAGGAGCAAATATATTGTAGATGTCAACAATTGTTTGCATCAGCTTTGGGTTTTATTCTAAATGCAAATCAGGAGACGTCAACCAAAAAGCAGGCATTTCCGTTTTGATTCAATAAACGCACTTTGCTTATTTTGAAGATAAATTCCTGTGACTACAAAGTCACATCAAGCTTTATAGAAAATCCATCCATCCATCCATCCATCCATCCATTTCCTACCGCTTGTCCCTTTCGGAGTCGCGGTTAGAAAATGCAAACTGTAACTGACAGTACAAACAAGATTTCATTACGTTAATGTATTTTGTCTTTAAAAAGCATACCATTTACAATGTCTGCTTCTAGACCAGACCTTGCATCTTTGGCACTTCAGTTGAAGGTCATTTATGACAAATAATCAGTGGTGGCGACCGTAACTTGTGCGCTTTAATCAAATCTTGGTTCTATCAAATACAGTGGTGATATATAAAGGAAACATCATAAAAACTGTATGTCTTTGGCCAAATACTTCTGGGTCTAGCTGTAAAATGTTACAAGGCTCCTTTTTTCTTGTCAAAGTAAGTCTAGCATTTACCAATTAGAATAACACTTCTAATAACAAATGAAGTTGGTTTAGGACATTGGTTTTTATCAATATTTTGTAATGTCCCCACAAGGGACAGATTATTGTTCCTTGCCCATACTAAATTTAAATATTATTGAGTACCTGATACCACCACTATTTTGCATAGAATCACCTGGTTATAAAATTAAATTAAGTGAGATACCATCTGCAACCACTTAAACCAGTCCTTCTCGAATAGAGGGCGTTGCGATGTCTGGGGGGGCCGTGTGACCTCGGGGAACAGGCTATTTCCACCGTACCAGAATATGATTGTCATGTCTGTTGATCATGTTTTTGTTTTAGTCATGTTCAGTTTTGTTTTTGGACTCTTTGTGCACCCTTGTTTGTTTTGTCACCATAGCAACCCATTAGTTTTCACCTGTCATGTCACGCACCTGTCTCACGCTTTGCACTCGCACACCTGTCACTAATCATGTCACTGCTATTTTGTTACGTCTTCGGGGACGCATAGCTGCGCTGGTAGCGTTCCTTCCAATACAGACGACAAGCAGGTGCGGCGTGTAGGTAAGATGAAGTATATTTAATTATTTTTAGGACAGAATAAAAAAATACAAGACTGAAAACGCTAGCAAGCGTTGAGCTAAACAAAACATAACATGTCACCAAGGGTGATAAACAAGGAATGCTAGCGTGCACAAACTTACTACAACGAGGAGAAAAAACAGGAGAACGTAAATGTTGCTTATCGCAAACATTGACCCAGCCACTACTGCTGGGTGACAGGAAACTATAAAGGGGAGTGATTAACCAAAACATCTGGTGGGAACACTAATTGCAAAACTAAGACAGGTGAGGAGAATCAGTGCCCATGGAAACCAACAGTAAACAGGGAAAGAGTGTGCACCCAGGAAACAGACTAAAACAGAAACATAACCAACATAAATCATGCCATGATCCGGGTAACGGATCATGACACTATTTAAGCCTGTCTGTTTCTGTTGATCGTCCTGGTGACATTATCTATCCTTTCTACCTCTGCTATCTTTCATTCCAAGCCATAGTTCCATGCCATAGTTTTCATGCTGTTTCACGCCACAGTAAGTGTTGTTTTGGTTTTCATGTTCATAGTCTCTTTAGTTTTGTTTCATTAGCCAAGTTTGTTCTTCGCCATTGTGCGCGCCTTTTGTTTGCTTCCTTTTTTTGTAGTTTGTTAGTGTTTGAAATAAAATTTGTACTTACATTCATGCCTTGCCCGCACCAACTTTCCTTTGCATTCCGGGAAAACAAACCCCAAGATCCACGTTTTGACAGAATGTCACCAGCAAAAACGTTTTTCCACACGAAAGGTGGACGTTTTGGATGAGACTTCTTGGGAGGTTCTGCGCGCTATGGAGGCCGAGACGCTGCGCTATTCCTCCGTGGAGCGTAAGGACCTGGTCTGGGGTTCTGGCGGCAAACTGGTGCCATTGAGCTCCGTGTGCCCTGACGACGTTGGCGTGTCTCCCCAGCCACGGAAGCGCCGCTCAAGACGAGGGACGTCGGGGAGGCCTTCCGCGAGGGTACAGGATGCGCAGCTCCCGCAGGCTCCTCCCACTCCGGGCTGCTGCCAGCCCTGCAGCTCAAGGATGACATCACAGATCAGGATTTTTTTTTTTTTTAAATTCTTTTTCCTTCGATCACCCGGCCCCAAGAAAAAACTTTAAGACCAAGATCCAACAGTATCAGGACATGTTTCTAAAAATCCTAGCAAGTCAGTCACAGCCATCTGAATTTCATGCCCCGCCCCCCAGGACTCAAGCCCCGCCCACGTCACAAAATTCTTCTTTTTTTTCGCCCACTCGATCCCAGGTAGAAAAAAAAAAAACTTTTTGGACAATTTAAAGGGGAGGATTCTGCCCCCCTTCTTGGCCTCCCTCCACACATCCCAAAAAACGGTTCCAGGCAGCGGGGAGCGCGTCTGGTATCCGCTCCTTGAGGGGGGGGCTAGGGTTGGGAAATGTTCAGGTGGGGTCGCTCAGCGTCATGCCAAGCCACAGCCTCTAGCACGGCCGCCACCACCAGTTCTTCGGTCTGCCAAGCCGCAACCACCAGCTAGGCCACCTCCACCTGCACCTGTGCCAAGGCTAGCACCAGCGCCAAGGCTAGTGCCAGTAGCAGCACCACGGCTAGCTGCTCCACGGCTAGCACCTGTCCCTGCACCACGGCTAGCGCCCGTAGCTGCTCCACGCCGCCAAGCACCTCCAGTACCTGCACCACGTCAAGCCACTCCACGCCAAGTTCCTGTCACAGCTCCAAGGCTAGCATCACGGCTAGTGCCAGTGGCAGCTCCACAACGCCAAGTGGAGCTGCCCATGACTATTGATCATTGTTTTGTTTTTATTTTATGGACATCTAGTATATGTCCTTAAGGGAGGGGCTCTGTCATGTCTGTTGATCATGTTTTTGTTTTAGCCATGTTCGGTTTTGTTTTTGGTCTCTTTGTGCACTCTTGTTTGTTTTGTCACCATAGCAACCTATTAGTTTTCACTTGTCCTCATGTCACGCACCTGTCTCACGCTTTGCTCTCGCACACCTGTCACTAATCACGTCACTGATATTTAAGCCTGTCTGTTTCTGTTGATCGTCCTGGCGACATTATCTATCCTTTCTACCTCTGCTACCTTTCATTCCAAGCCATAGTTCCATGTCATAGTTTTCATGCTGTTTCACGTCACAGTAAGTGTTGTTTTCGTTTTCATGTTCATAGTCTCTCTAGTTTTGTTTCATTCGCCAAGTTTGTTCTCCGCCATTGTGCGCGCCTTTTGTTTGCTTCCTTTTTTTGTAGTTTGTTAGTGTTTAAAATAAAATATGTACTTACATTCACGCCTTGCCCGCGCCAACTTTCCTTTGCATTCCGGGAAAACAAACCCCAAGGTCCACGTTTTGACAATGATGAAGCACATGTAGCACTTGGCTTCACTGCAACCTCGGCGGGAGACGAGAAAAGACCGGTGTGTTGTTTTCTTTAATGTTAATAAGCTTACAATGTTGTACAGAGGTATAGTTATAACATTGTTTTCAGACAAATTATACCACACAAAATATTTTCTTCTTCCTGGGGGGGGGTAACAGAAAATATTTGAGAAGCACTGACTTTTTAAAGGTAAATTTAATGAATGTCTAAATGTGTGATTAGGCAAACAATTCACTGGGTTGTGCATTTTTATAGTCCCAAAACATTAATATTTACATGTCACTTGTCAACTTCATCAACTTGTTATTTTTTCAAAGATGCAGTATATGACTTTTTAACATTTGTTTTGCAGTTTTTGCACATTACAAGCTGGTGGAGAACTTTGTACGAGGCTGTTAGGCAGGGGTGTTGTTGTTTTTTTCGCCCTATGGGCTTAATCTACTAAGATCCAAATACCACGCGCTAGGCCTCGGCGATATATTGATATTATCGATACATTTGAGTTTTTTATTTCAGGGGATTTAAAAAATTAAACAATTGATGTTTTTCTCCTCTTGCTCAGGCATATTTTTTTGCTCCAATGAGTGTTATGTTTAGACTAAAGGGGAGGTGACGGCAAACAGACACCAGGGGGCAGTATGTACAATTATTTATTATATATATATATATATATATATATATATATATATATATATATATATATATATATATATATATATATATATATAGTATATTCAATATATATAATAATAACAAACAATACTGATTTAATAAACTAAGGAAATGGAGTGTGAACTAGAATACAAGAGTGTGTAGTGTAAGACTATGTGTGTAATTTAACTGAAGTTAGTGTTACCAAAGTGTTGAACGAGATACGAGGAAGTCCAGGGGGCAGGCAGATGATCCAGGGCGAGAGCGAGGCGTCAGAATCCAGGGGCGAGAGAAAGGTCGAGGAACGAAGGAGGCAGTCAGAGTCCAGAGGGAGATACAGGGGAAAGTGAGACGCACAGCTCACTTTCCAGGCGACGGAGGGTATTGCGGGGACACGGGAGAAGACAAGGGACAAATCAAGGCACGGAGAGGAAACACGAATCGAGCATAAAGCTTGTTGCTAACAGTACACCATGAGAAAACTAAGTTCCTGCGCCGATCCTAGGGTCCACTGGTCTTTTAACCAGCTCGCCCTCATCAGTTCCAGGTGTGAAGATTGCCAGCGAGTGATTGCAGCTGGTGGCTGCTGCAGGGCGGAGACGCGCGCGGCGCGTTCCTGGATGTGCGCACCCGTGGGCATGTCCCGAGGTGCGCACAGACGGAGCCTCCAAGTGTTCCCGCAGAGGAGGGAGAAGCAGACTGCGTGTGCGCCGTAACAATGAGATCCACAAGCCTAGCAAAACTTGGCTAATGCTAATGCTGATGAGAGCAAGACATTTGTTCCAAAGTAAAGAAAAGTGTTGCAAGTGCTTAAGAATTGTGGCAATAGGTGTGGAAAAAGTGACTGCACGCTGCAAAATAGAAAGACAGCAGCACAACCGGGGCTGGCTCTACATAGGGGAAAGAGGGGGCAGAGCCCCCTGAAATAAATGTATTGCCCCCTTAAATCAAAATGTTTGAAGTTGATAAAGTAAATTTTTTCAATATACCCACAAAACAATTACAAGTTGACAAAATTATCCGCAGCAGAGGAGAAATCGACCGGAAAAGAGACACGCTACAACACTTGTATGATATCATCTTCCCTGTTTTGTCTGTCAGGTTCCGCTAGTCCGCGCGTTGTCAGAAACAAAATCCAATCAGATTTAATATTGTCATGTAATTCGGTGGGACAACTTCAGAATATATACAATCACCGTTCTTGAATAGCGTACAGTATGACAGGGGATGGAATTTAACGATGGAGGTGAGCCAGTCAGATGCTTTTCCTTCTGAGATGAGGAAGTTCAAATTGAATGTCTCACTGGAACGCCAAAACTAAAAGGTGGGGATTTAACGTGTTTTACATCATAATATAATAATTACTGCTGATGGCATCATAAAACATAGAGCGTAAAAATAAAATGTGTCTTCTTCACTTCATCTCAGGTGTTCACATATTCAGAATCAGAATCAGAATCAGAATCAGAATCGTTTTATTGCCATTGTTTGAGAACGGGTTCACAAACTAGGAATTTATTACTATTATTATTATTACGTTATTGGCTGCAAGCTCCCATCCCTCCAGGACTTGTTCTCCTTCAGGACCAGGAGGCGTGTGGGTCGGATCACAGCTGACTCTTCTCACCCTGGACACACACTATTCTCCCCTCTCCCCTCAGGCAGGAGACTACGGTCCATCCAGACCCACACCTCCCACCACCTGAACAGTTTTTTCCCCTCGGCCATCAGGCCCATGAACAATAACTCCTAACAGTAGCTCCTTTGAATTCCTTCTAAGTCTGTAACAAGATCTGATAGCTCAGTTACAGCTCTTGTTATTACCAAATCTGTGTTATATGTGTTTTATGTTGCATGATTGCACCAAGGTTCCCCGCCTTCCGCCCGATTGTAGCTGAGATAGGCTCCAGCGCCCCCCGCGACCCCAAAGGGAATAAGCGGTAGAAAATGGATGGATGGATTGCACCAAGAAAAATTCCTAGTTTGTGAACCCATTCTCAAACAATGGCAATAAAACGATTCTGATTCTGATTCTGATTCTGATTCTGAATATGTGAACACCTGAGATGAAGTAAAGAAGACACATTTTATTTTTACGCTATATGTTTTATGATGCCGTCAGCAGGCGAGCCATCGATCGTGACATCGACACAACTGTAAGTTAAAGCTGTGTGTATTTGCTGCTTCACATGTTCTGTCCAAATGAGCTGTTTGGTCGAAAAGAGTCAGTTACCATTCCTGTTTAAATGCCGAGGACAACACATTTGTAGGCTACCATTATTTGTGTCAATGTGAACTTCTTCACGCTGCAAGTGTCTACGTCAGGGGTCCCCAAACTACGGCCTGCGGGCCTTATCCGGCCCCCCACCAACCAAAATCCGGCCCACGGGAAGTCCCAAGTTAAAAAAAAAAGTGTTATTTTAAATTTTTTTAATTTAATTTAATTTAATTTAATTTTTTTTTTAATCTTTCCTTTCTAATCCATTTTCTACCACTTGTTATTCTCGGTGTCTCCTAGCCGCGCATTCAAATTAATTTTCCCATCGATAACGTGACAATGTTAAATGTCAAAACGGATTAAAAAGACAATGTATATATATTAGAGATGAATATAATAATTACAATAATTTAATAATAAATGCGTTAAAATGTAATATCGGAAATTATCAGTATCGTTTTTTTTATTATCGGTATTGTTTTTTTTGTTTTGTTTTTTTTTGTTTTTAATTAAATCAACATAAAAAACACAAGATACACTTACAATTAGTGCACCAACCCAAAAAACCTCCCTCCCCCATTTACACTCATTCACACAAAAGGGTTGTTTCTTTCTGTTATTAATATTCTGGTTCCTACATTATATATCAATATATATCAATACAGTCTGCAAGGGATACAGTCCGTAAGCACA
This sequence comes from Nerophis lumbriciformis, assembly GCF_033978685.3. Taxonomy (NCBI): domain Eukaryota; kingdom Metazoa; phylum Chordata; class Actinopteri; order Syngnathiformes; family Syngnathidae; genus Nerophis; species Nerophis lumbriciformis. The sequence continues at coordinate 32,419,365 of NC_084553.2, forward strand.
CATGATTGTGCGTGCTGCTGGTCCACTAATAGTATTAACCTTTAACAGTTAATTTGACTAATTTTCATTAATTACTAGTTTCTATGTAATTGTTTTTATATTGTTTTACTTTCTTTTTTATTCAAGAAAATGTTTTTAATGTATTTATCTTATTTTATTTTATTCCTTTTTTTTAAAAGTACCTTATCTTCACCATACCTGATTGTCCAAATTGGGCATAATAATGTGTTAATTCCACGACTGTATATATCGGTTGATATCGGTATTGGTTGATATCGGTATCGGTAATTAAAGAGTTGGACAATATTGGAATATCGGATATCGGCAAAAAGCCATTATCGGACATCCCTAATATATATATATATATATATATACAGTTCAGCCCCCGGCCAAATTTTTTTAACCCAATGCATCCCACGAGTCAAAAAGTTTGGGGACCCCTGGTCTACGTGCTTACTGGTCAGAGAACACAATGAACTAAATAGAATTTTAGAAAGTTGGTACAGTAAAACACAACTTGAAAAAAACATTACTATGTCTCGAGTGATGTTAAGTTTCTCTGTGCATAGATAAGTGGAGAATGCAGAAACTTTGAGGCATGATGCAGCTGATCTGATGATTAACTAGTTTGAAAAAAATGTTTTTGTATTATTCATAACACTACTGTATTTTTCAATTTCGTAAATATTGACTATAATGTGTGAAGTCCTACTAAAGGTTAAGTTTAAGTTGAAGTTCAGTTTAAGAATTGGGCCATCAAGTTAAGATGCATGTTGTGATGGTTGATTAAATGTGGATGAAGGATACTTTATTTTACTTGTTTTACTTTTATTTTGTAGTTTCCCCCTGAGAGATTGCCACTGTGGTTAAGAGCTACCAGCAAGAACTTCAGGTGGGACACCCAAGTTGAACAGGTGTGAAGGTAGAGGCTTGACAAAGTGCAATCCTCTTGTACTGGTTGGAGTTGGACACATTTACTAAAGGTTCATGTGTACTAAAACACGTGCAAACTTGATAGCACATACAAAGCTGATCTACTAAATGTGTGCAAAGTGGATTGTGTCTCTTTAGTGAGAAGAATAAGGTGTGCAATCTATTTTGCATCTCTGTCTTCATTAATATGCAAAACATACACTGATCATCAAAACGGCCACAACACTGGGAGGAGAAGATGCAAATACAATTATTTATTACAGGCAACATGATTTATCAACACTCAACACCAAAAATCTGAAAACATTGTAAATCAATTTTTATTGAAAAAATCAGAGATGTTAGTTTTAGGCCATATCGCCCAGGCCTACCACGCGCTAAAAGAGGGGTGTCAAAAAGTGGGGATCGCGGGCCAAATTACGCCCGACGAGTCATTTAGTTTGGCCAACCATGGCGTGGCTTCCCAAAATGTAATACACATGCATACTCTTTTAAGCTCACACAATCATCGATGGCATGTTTGCAAGACTAACAGCTTGCTATCTATCAAACGTGATGATCTCCACTACCTTAAATAATGGCAGAATGGAAATAAACTACTCACTTATTGTGCAACTGTATGCTTTAAATCGCTGTGTTTGGAACTTTGGGACAAGGGAGTGTTTTGTGGGTTTTCACTGTAAATTAAAATGCATTGAAACAACTTGAGAACAAAAAACCTAGTCAACATAGAAACGATTGACAAGGTTTTTTGTTTTTTTTCTCTGGGCTAAATTGTGGCCCACAGCAGAATTTTATTTGGAGGAACCCTCCCCGTTACAAATGTGTTTTCACACTTGTTGAATTGTGTGAAATGATTCTTTTTTTTAATCATACTTAAATTTAATTTGATCCAAGCCTGCTCAGTGGCCTTGTGGTTAGAGTGTCTGCCCTGAGACTGGAAGGCCGTGAGTTCAAAAGACTATAAAAATGGGACCCATTACCCCCCTGCTTGGCACTCAGCATAAAGGGTTGGAATTGAGGGTTAAATCACCAAAAAATTATTCCCGAGCGTGGCACACAATGCTGCTCACGGCTCCCCTTACCTCCCAGGGGGTGAACAAGGGGATGGGTCAAATGCAGAGGATCATTTGAACACACCTAGTGTGTGTGTGACTATCATTGGTACTTTAACTTTTGTACTCAAACAAATTAATGGGTAATAAACAGTTTAATAAATAATCTTTTTACTCATTAAAACAATGTATTCACCTTACAACAATACCTTCAACCGGGACTTGAACCCAGTGCCCATTTCTTTGCAAGACATGCACTATTTCATTGCACCACAAGAAAAAATGGCATTATGTTCTTATCAGTGACAAAACTGGAAGCGGCTAGAAATACCTTTGCGGTAAAAATTCATAAAAAGCGCCCTCCATCCATCCATTTTCCTACTGCTTGTCCCTGTCATTCATTAATTGACGTTTAACACGCGCTTCTTCACGCAAAAAGGGGCTCTACGCACAGAGCGTGTTTGGCGTTTAGAGGTGGGCAGCCCTACTTGGACTTTTCGTCTCCTGTGTCCTTCCGAAATATGTTCTGACACGAGGGTCGGAATTTCAAGATTGAAGATTATTTTGTATTTTGTAGCTATTTAAGGTGTTTTTAAAGTTACCTTTTGTCGCGGGTATTCTTTTTCGATGCAGCATTTAATTATTTATTTTTATTATTTTTTTATTTCTCTAAAGTATTTTTTTTAAATTAAATTTAATTCAACAGTTTGGACACTCATGGTCCAAAAAGATTTCTGTTGAGACATAAACATTGGTTTACATTGAAGTTATGACCTTTAAAAGCCTACTGAAACCCACTTCTACCGACCACGCAGTCTGATAGTTTATATATCAATGATGAAATCTTAACATTGCAACACATGCCATTACGGCCGGATAACGCACCCCAGCCGTAGAATGCACCCCTTGACAGTTGTGCCGGATAACACAGCCGGTGTTTCATTGTTTACATTCCCGAAAGATGACAGTCAAGCTTTACCATTGGCCTGTGGAGAACTGGGACAACAGAGACTCTTACCAGGAGGACTTTGAGTTGGATGCGCACACGCGGTACTGTGAGTACGCATGCAGCTGTGGCTTCCAAACATTTGATCGCTTGCCCGTACGTGCGTGCCGCTATGTGCATGTCACGTACGCAACTTTGGGGACTTTGGGGAAATATATGTGCTGTATGAACTTTGGGGAGGTGAACGGTACTTTGGGCTGTGGGATTGAGTGTGTTGTGCAGGTGTTTGAGTTGTATTGGCGGGTTATATGGATGTGAGGGGGGAGGTGTTTGTTATGCGGTATTAATTTGTGGCATATTAAATATAAGCCTGGTTGTGTTGTGGCTAATAGAGTATATATATGTCTTGTGTTTATTTACTGTTTTAGTCATTCCCAGCTGAATATCAGGTCCCACCCGCCTCTCACAGCATCTTCCCTATCTGAATCGCTCCCACTGCCCTCTAGTCCTTCACTCTCACTTTCCTCATCCACAAATCTTTCATCCTCGCTCAAATTAATGGGGAAATCGTCGCTTTCTCGGTCCGAATCGCTCTTGCTGCTGGTGGCCATGATTGTAAACAATGTGCAGATGTGAGGAGCTCCACAACCTGTGACGTCACGCTACTCGTCTGCTACTTCCGGTACAGGCAAGGCTTTTTTATCAGCGACCAAAAGTTGCGAACATTATCGTCGATGTTCTCTACTAAATCCTTTCAGCAAAAATATGGCAATATCGCAAAATGATCAAGTATGACACATAGAATGGACCTGCTTACCCCGTTTAAATAAGTAAATCGCATTTCAGTAGGCCTTTAACCTTAGGCTTAATTTTGTTTCGGCCACATTTTGTCAGACATTGTTCCAAATCAGTGGAGCATTTTCCCTCACATCAAGAAAGTATTCCTGGAAGTTGAAAGTAAACTGACTGACTAGTGAAAGGCAAAACAGAGGTGCTCATTTCACCTTTGACCTCAGCCATCCTGGTGATGTTGAGTCGGACATCCTCATGAGAAAAATAATCCCGTAAGGCTAGAAGGAGATCAGATGAGATCTGTTTCGCATAATGGACTGACAACAAACCACAATAGACAAGAGCCAAATCCTATAAAGTCCTGTCACCTCAGAGACTTTAACATTGTGTGTGCATGCGCGTGTGCGTGTGTGTGTGTGTGCGTGCATGTGTGTGCGTGTGTGCGTGTGTTAATGTGGGGTCATGCCACTGACTGTTTAATAGCGGCTCAAGTTCTCCCTCTCTGTGGAAGATCCTACTGGAGGGTAGATGGTTGAGCAGCCAGTGGGAGGGGTGGATAAAGGCTGCAGTAATGAGCTTTGACCATCCTGCAGGGCTTCTGAGAAATGGTGCAAGTGAACCAAACAATGATGAGGTCACAGGTCTTAAACAGCCTGCAGCAGAAGCAGCAAAATTACATTTTAGGCCATGTTACCACAAAATGTTTGAGCCATGGTACAGTTTGTGACTATAAACCTTATAGCCCGTGTTTCCACCACTGGATGTGCCAGCAGGAAGGTGTGTAAATAGTATGATGCCATATTAACATAATCTAAAACATCTTGATTGCAATGATGTAAACGTGAATGTGGCAGTAAACAAAGAATGACAACAGAGGAAATCCAGAAATGCATTCTAAATGCAAGAAGACAAGCTTTGTTGTTTGTTTATGTTGGTATTCCTTCTAACTGTTGACAAAAGGTACCACAAACTAAACCAAACTGTACTGCTTGGTGGAAATGTCTTTCATCAGTGGCTTATATACCAGAATCTTAATGAAATTTAACAGCATAGTAAAAACTGTTTTTTTTCTCCCAGCTACTGCTACAATTTGTAAAAATATAGGCCTGATGAACATATTGTACATAGCAAGACGTCTGGTATGTACAGTTTTGGTGTGTACTGGGTGTGAGTACAGTGGAACCTGTAAGATGGAACCCCTACAGTGCATCTGGAAAGTATTCACATCGCTTCAAAATGTATTTTTTGTCCACAAAATTAAACACACAATACCCCATAATGACGATGTAAAACAGTTGTTTTTTTTTGACATTTTCGCAAATCTATTTAAAATAAAAAAGTAAGAAGTCACATGTACATACAGTGAGTATTCACAGCCCTTGCCATGAAGCTCAGGGGTATCCTGTTTTAACTGATCATCCTTAAAGCGTTTCTACAGCTTAATTGAAGTCCACCTGTAGTAAATTCAGTTGATTGGACTTGATTTGGAAAGGCACACATCTGTATATATACACTATATTGCCCAAAGTATTTGGCCACCTTTTGCAGCTATTACAGCTTCAACTCTTCTGGGAAGGCTGTCCACAAGGTTGCGGAGTGTGTTTATAGGAATTTTTGACCATTCTTCCAAAAGCGCATTGGTGAGGTCACACACTGATGTTGGTCGAGAAGGCCTGGCTCTCCATTCTAATTCATCCCAAAGGTGTTCTATCAGGTTCAGGTCAGGACTCTGTGCAGGCCAGTCGAGTTCATCTACATCGGACTCTGTCATCGATGTCTTTATGGACTTTGCTTTATGCAGTGGTGCACAGTCATGTTGGAAGAGGAAGGGGCCCGCTCCAAACTGTTCCCACAAGGTTGGGAGCATGGAATTGTCCAAAATGTTTTGATATCCTGGAGCATTCAAAGTTCCTTTCACTGGAACTAAGGGGCCACGCCCAACTCCTGAAAAACAACCCCACACTATAATTCCTCCGCTGACCCCTCTCTGTCAGTTTATGTGGCCTACCACTTCATGGCTGAGTTGCTGTTGTTCTCAAATTCTTTCATTTTCTTATAATAAAGCCGACAGTTGACTTTGGAATTTCACGACTGGATTTGTTGCACAGGTGGCATCCTATGACAGTTTCACGCTGGAAATCACTGAGCTCCTGAGAGCGGCCAATTCTTTCACAAATGTTTGTAGAAACAGTCTCCATGCCTAAATGCTTGATTGTATACACCTGTGGCCGGGCCAAGGGATTAGGACACCTGATTCTCATCATTTGGATGGGTGGCCAAATATTTGGCAATATAGTGTATATATACTGTATATATCAGGTCCCACACTTGTCAGTGCATTGCAGATCACAAACCAAGCATGAAGTCGACGGCATTATCTCAAGAACCCCGAGAGAGGATTGTCTCGAGGCACAAATCTTGGGAAGAGTACATGAAAATATATGCTGCCTTGAAGGTCCCAATCAGCACAGTGGCCTCCATCATCCGTAAATGGAAGATGTTTTAAACCACCAGAACTTTTCTCAGAGTTGGCCGGCCGTCTAAACTGAGCGATCGGTGGAGAAGAGCCCTAGTCAGGGAGGTGACCAAAAACCAGATGGTCACTCTGTCAGAGCTACAGCATTCCTCTGTGGAGAGAGGAGAACCTTGCAGAAGGACAACAATCTCTGCAGCAATCTACCTATCAGGCCTGTATTGTAAAGTGGCCAGACGGAAACCATTCCTCAGTAAAAATTGCATGGCAGCCCGCTTGGTGTTTCCCAAAATACCCCTTAAAGACTCCAAGACTATGAAAAACTAAATTATCTGCTTTGATGAGACAAAGATTAAACTCTTTGGCGTGAATGCCAGGCATTGGGTTTGGAGGAAACCATGCATCGTTCATCACCAGGCCAATACCATCCCTACAGTGAAGCATGGTGGTGGCAGCATCATGCTGTGGGGATGTTTTTCAGCGGCAGGATCGGGAGACTAGTCAAGAAAGAGGAAAAGATGAATGCAGCAATGTACAGAGATCTCCTGGATGAAAACCTGCTCCAGAGTGCTCCTGAACTCAGGCCGGGGTGATGGTTCATCTTTCAGCAGGACAATGGTTCTAAGCACACAGCCAAGACACAACCAAGGAATGGCTTCAGGACAACTCTGTAAATGTTCTTCAATGGTCCAGCCAGATCCCGGACTTGAATCCAATTGAACATCTCTGGAAAGATCTGAAATGGGCTCTGCACCGACACTTCCTATCCAACCTGATGGAGCTTGAGAGGTGCTGTGAATATAAATGGACAAAACTACCCAAAGATAAGTGTAGCAAGCTTGGGGTATCATATTCAAAAAGACTTGAGGCTGTTATTGCTGCCAAAGGTGCGTCAAAAAAAGGATTGAGCAAAGGCTGTGAACACTTATGTATATGTGTATTCTTAGTTTTTTGTTTTTAATACATTTGCGAAAAGATCTAAAAAAAAAACCTTTTTCACATTGTCATTATTGTCACGATGTGGTCTCGTCGTCAAACTGGCTGTGTTTCCCAGGATGCAAAAAGAGTCGTAAGGAATCAGCAGAAGCAGCGTTCAAGTAAGAATGCTAATTCAATCGTTGTACACAAAACAAAACATAGAAAAGTAGCGCACCAAAGGGAAGCATAGACAAACTTAAAGTATTTAACTTAGAATGAAAACAAAAGGAGTAGTGTCAGCAAAAACAAAGGAAAAATTTACGTTAGCAACACGCTGGCACCAAACATTACTGTTGCCAATGGCAAACAATTAACCTGCAAGGAAGGCAGGCTGAGACCAGTCTATAAAGCTCTCTAATTAACAATCAAAAGAAGGTGAGCCTCCTGTTCACTAATCAGAGGCAGGTGAGATTAATTAGCACTCAAGAAACTAGAAAGTTAACAAAGAAATTAGCTCTGAAACAGAAAATTACTATTAAACATAGGAAAATAACCTCAGCCACTTCGGTGCACGTCTAAGTCCTGGGAGTGGCTGCTGGTGGGGTGGAGGGAGTCCATGAACTGGCCACATACGTGGCAGCCGAGGATGCGGACTTGGGCTGGAATATTTCCTCAACAGCCATTGTGGTCCACGCCCAAGTTCTGGGAATGGCTGCTAATGGCACGGGGGGCGTCGTGGCCGACAAGGAGGCAGGCCGCGAGCGCCTGTCTGACGCTTCCATGCCAGGAGAGCAGGCTGCTGGGCCGGAGGTCGAGCTGTTGCCGTCGTCGGAAGACCCACTAGAGACGGAGCTGACGAGGTCGTCAGAAGACCCATTGGAGACGGAGATGGTGGCGTCGTCGGAAGACCCACTGGAGACAGAGCTGGTGGCGTCAGACCCACTGGAGTTGCTGATGGCAAGGCAGGAGGCGGCATCGTCAGAGGAGTAGCTGGAGGCGAGGCAGAAAGCAGCATCGTCAAAGGACAGGCTGTAGCTGACTGCAGTGTTGGAGACGAGGCTGGCGCTGACTGCAGAGCTAGAAGCGAGGCAGGAAGTGGCGTCGTGGGAGGGCCCACTTAAAAGGCTGGTGGCGTTTGACTCACTTGACTGGCTGGTAGCGTCGGACCCTGGAGCTGGCGTCGCTTCTTGGGCGGGCTTGGGTGGGGCTTGCGGAGATTGTGGTTCCTCCAGCATCATCAACACCTTCTGGTACCACTTATCTATCCACGCCATATTGTACTTCTCTGGAGGATCCCCCTTCTATTGCGGCGCTGGAGCAGGAAGTGGAGCTGGAGCTTGAGCCAACAGCGCCTCTGCTGGTGGAGAGGCAGGCAGTGAACTCAGTGGACAGAGCTGTGCGTGTCCAGCTGCACTTCAACCAGCCCTATCCCCCACCCCAGCTAGTTAGAGGAGCTGTTGTGTGACCTCAGCGGGAAAAAACGCCAAGAATGGGTGGGCTTTGGGAAGCCTGGGAACGGGCATTGGTGGGGAGTGAGGAAGTGCAGGAGCTTCGGAAGCGTGTGGAGTGGAGGAGCAGAAGCTTGAGTCTTGGCCAACACTGGGGTGGATGAGGTGGGCGGACTCTGAATCATAGGGGGTGGAGTTTAAGCTTGAACTTAAGCTTAAGCTGACAGGTCGTTGTTTGGCCGAGGCTGATAGCCTTCCTCAGCCAAAGTAAAATGTCCTGATAGTCAGCTTCAGACACGGTAATATAATATCGGTTGGAAGCGGCTGACTCTTGGGAATTAGAAAACAAGAATCTGTGTGTCCAGCGGAGAGAGAAAGCGTGTGAACATCATCAGAATGACCCACGGGCGCTTGAGGCGTGACATCATGAAAAAGCGCTGCCGGACTTCCATGCACGTGTCCTTGCTTGCGTTGGTGGCACAACGTCATACAGCTCAGATGTTTTATTGCGCTGGCTAGCAGCTTCGGTCATGAAATGTTTGGTAACATTGACATTTGGATTACCAAACTGAGGTTGAAGCAGTGAGGAGGGAAAAACTGTCGACACGGGAGTCGGGCATGGAGGAATATGTGGATCCTGCCCATCAGTGTGGCGTGTCTAAGCGGCTGAGCACGGGTTCCGCATACGTCTGCGAGAGCGGGAGGGCAAAACAGCCACGTCGCCGGCCAAAACTAAGTCCAAGGGGGTAATCTCTGTGTCCTCTTTCGGGGAATAGTGCCGTAATCTTGACCATGAGCCAGCTTCATGCCCCTACACCATTGGGAGAGAGATCTGCTTCAACTTCCTCATCATCTACGTACTCCACGGAACTTCACGGCATCCCTGTGTCAGCTTTCAAGTCCTCATAAATCTTCCTTATGTGGTCCTTTGCGAGATACACTTTGGGCAGGTTCAATCTGTAATGATCTGGTCACGTCGTCGCAGTAGTTGTGTTACCCAGGATGCAAAAAGGTCCGTAAGGAATCAGCTCCAGGTAAGAATGATAATTTAGTCCTTGGACACAAAACAAAACTTACAAAAGTAGCGTGCCAGAGGGAAGTGTAGGCGAACTTAAAGTATTTAGCAAAGAATGAAAATGAAAAGACAAGCGTCAGCAAAAATGAGGCGAACAATTAACCTGCAAGGAAGGCCGGCTGACACCAGTCTATAAAGCTCTCTGATTAACGATCAGAAGCAGGTGAGCCTCCTGATCGGTAATCACAGGCAGGTGAGAATGACTTGCACTCAAGAAGCTAGTAAGTAAAGAAAGGAATAGGCGCTGAAACAGAAAATAAACATAGGAGATGACCTAAAACAAAATGAATCATGACCTGTCATGAACAGGCTGTGGCATTTATGGGGTAATGTGTGTAGAATTTTGAGGACAAATATGAATGTATTCCATTACGGAATGAGGCTGTAACATAATAACATTTAAAAAAAGTGAAGCACTTTTCCGAATGCACTGTAAATTAGAATGGCCTTCGGTCCTGTTTTGCAAGGAAACATTGTTTTCACGTTCTGTTTGTTAAAGTCGTCATTGATGTTTTTGGTTTTGGACCCCAGGGTGAAGTGACAGCAGGTGATGTGCAGGCATATAAGGCCCTTTTATTTGGAAAAACACAGGTAGTATGAACAAATAAGTGCAGCAGGGAAGTGCACAAAAAAACAAACATGCGTAGGTGGTAAAAGAAAGGCTATGTAGCACACAGATGCTAAGCAAAACTGTTTGGAGATATAGCGAGCAAAAAAAACCTATCATTGGACCAACTAACTACAACTGTAATTAACAATAATAAAAAGCAGGTGCACTTCTAACTCCCTCAAACAAGAGTGAAGGTGAAACATACAGTTACAAAAAGGAAACAGAAATAACAAAATAAGGGTCTTAAACAGGAAACAAAGTGGAAATATAAACTAAGTCCGCACCTGTCATATGGGATCATGACATTGTTCTAAATGTCCTGGGTTTTTTTATTAGAAAGTGATAGAAATGTCCTGAATTTTATTGGGGGTCTTTTCAACGTGAGTAAATAATTATTTTGCTATTATTATTTCAAAATCATTGGAAAAAAATTGCACAAGCTATTTTTGTTAAAGCCGGTATTGCTAATGTAGCAACTATTATTTATTTTTTGTTATTTATGTGTCCAGTAAGACTGGAAAAGAGAGCTTTTTCAAATACAGAAGAGATACTTCTAGTACATTAGTTATATTTGCATATGTGCATTTCTAGCCATCCATGCATTTTTTGCAGGCATAATAAAACATGTTGAGTAATCTCCGAGAAGCCCATCTGAAAGTTTATGATTTTGTAGATGGTATAATTTTCTATCCACACAAAAAAGACATACTTTAAATAAAATGAAATTTTACGGCATCTTCAAGTAAACTTTAAGTATCATTTAAATGCCTCATTCATCAAAATATAGACACCCTAACTATATTTTCCTGAGAACCAGCGTAAATATTTCTTTTGTCAGAGTTACAAATTAGGAAAATAAAATATTCCTGTTTTACAAAATTTAAACGTCCACAGTGGAGAACGGGGGAACTCAGAGAACATTACATGTACAGGCCACAATTCAGTAGTATTTTCACCATCCTAACTGTTATACAAGTGTAAAAATATCATTGTTACTAATGAGAAATAAACACAACAGATGTATTGCAGTATATATGCACACTGCAAATTATTTCCCACTTGCCAAGATTTAAAATGTTATTTCTACAAATTTCCCTAGTTTTAAGAGCAACTTGTTTTTAGTCATTGACTTTACATCACAATCTTGATTATAGCATGGATAATTATATTTTGTCTATTCTAGTTAAAATGTTGATATTTAAAAAATGACTATATTTTGGTTTTCCCCACATAGAAAATCTTGCTTAAATATTCTACAACATCCCGAAGATGCTTAATTTAAGAATTGCGAGTTCAATAATGCTTGTTTTCAGAATAAAATACTTATTTCTATCTTGAAAGTCCTATTAATTTCTAAATATACACATTTTTATCTACGATGTCTTATCGAGTAAAATTAACTAACTGCATATGGACAAATAATTTTACTATTTTTTATTATTTTTTCCACAAAAATGTTGTCTATTTGTTTTATATTTTGTCAGCTGTTTTTTGCAGTGCAATGCAGATTCTTTTTTTCCCCCACTCACAAGTGTGAAAAGACTTGTGAGTCTTTTCACAAAGCATTTCAACTTTGAAAAACACATTTTTTTTCTATAGTCATGCTGCTTTGAAAGCCAGTTTTTTTGTTGTTGTTTTTTTACTTAATTCAGCTTCCATTGTACAGCCTATTTGTCTTCTCTTAACACCTCTTGTTGAGCCTGCTCCTACGTTTAGAATAACTGTCAACAAAAAAAGCCTGAGAAAAAAACAAGAGAAAGGAGTTTAACGTTGTATGCTGACTGAACTAGTGAGATATGCTGAGGTTTCAAGTTTAACTTGACGTCACGAGAGACGTCATGGAATTCTGGTTGAATTCCAAATTGTACTGCTTCAGAGGCATTCAAATTTACAGGATCCGTTGTACGTTTTTCTGCTGCTGAGTACGAAAAAAAGTCAGTAAATCATTAAAAACATGGAATCAGTAGAGCCATTGATAACAGGGTGACATACACTTTTACAGTAAATCTATGTTTTTGCTGATGAGTTAATTGGTTACCATGACAACGCCTCTAAGCTGCACATGAATCCTGAATGAATGTGTGAAGGTTTTCCGTAGCTTCTCCAAGCTCTTATGGCGGCCCCTGATAAGCTGGTGCAGCAGAGGGCTTCGGGATGACGCTACTGGCAGCGGAATTAGCTTCCATTGTCATGATAATGACAATGATACTCCTGCCCCGTCCAAGTCGGACCGGCTATTGTATGGAAACAGGAATGCAATTTCTCCAGCGGCGATACCCAAAAATCCTCTGTGGGAGTGAAAGGTCCTTAAATGACACTCCATTCAGGCGAGGCCAAGGGGCTCGAGCCAATTAAAGTGGGAGTTGCAGAACAGTGGCATCTCATAGACCCCAAGCTGCCTCTAAACACACACATTAAGTAATTCCCCCAGTATGAACACACTTCTATTTGATGAAAAAACTCTTAATCTCTTCGACTACATTTCCACATACAAAACAAACCGAGGGACAGAGTTCGTAAGTCAAGAAGCCTTATTTGACCAGCTAAGTAGAAGCTCAGTAATGTGACCTATTGATTGGAAATTTCTCTCCTATTGGACTTAGGGAATAAATATTGTCCTGCGCCATCCATCACGGTTGAATTCCTCTGAGGTCCCCTAAAGGTTTAGAGAGGCATCGTAAAATGTGTGCCATGAAGCGTTACGAGGTTGGAAAGAGCCCGGAGAGACATACACATTTGTTTTTAAGCATCCCTACTCGTAAGCAGCCACCACAGAGCTGATGATTACAAGGAAAGTCTCCTCAGTCAAAACAACCCTCGAGAGAGCCTCATTTATTCTGCAGACATCTCCCCGCCTCCGCCTCTCTTCTCTTTGTCTCCAGGCTACCTGATACACGCTCTCTCCATTTAGAAGTTCCACTGCTTTTGCAGGCATTGGAAGAAACTTCAAAATTCCAACAGTCACCATTAAAATATTTGTCATAGACTCCCTTATTTGGAAAATGCATTTGAATAAGAAAGGGATTTTGACAATGAACATCAGGTAAACATGCATAAATACATAAATTACTGAAAATGCAGGCATCTCTATTGTTAGTATAATTACAATTATGGCAGTAATAGGCAGAGAATCCACAACTGTCATACAAGGGTAAAAGTAGTATACCGTATTTTCCGCACTATAAGGCGCACCTAAAAACCACAATTTTTCTCAAAAGCTGACAGTGCGCCTAATAACCCGGTGCGCTTTATTACGATTCATTTTCATAAAGTTTCGGTCTCGCAACTTCGGTAAACAGCCGCCATCTTTTTTCCCGGTAGAACAGGAAGCGCTTCTTCTTCTACGCAAGCAACCGCCAAGGAAAGCACCCGCCCCCATAGAACAGGAAGCGCTTCACCCGCCCCCATAGAACAGGAAGCGCTTCACCCGCCCCCGGAAGAAGAAGAAAAAACGCGCGGATATCACCGTACGTTTCATTTCCTGTTTACATCTGTAAAGACCACAAAATGGCTCCTACTAAACGATCCGGGTCATAAAAAGACGCAATCTCTCCATCCGCACACGGATTACTACCGTATTTCACAGCAACTGAACCGCACTGTGGAACGGGAGCACGTACGGTGAATATTCGCTCCACAGGGAATGAGAAGTCATCCTTCACTGTGGTTCTAGCTTGCCATGCTAACTTCCACCCATCCAAAAGAGACCTTTCCAGCCGGCGTCATCATAAAAGCTAACTCGAAGGGATGGATGGATGAAGAAAAGATGAGCGAGTGGTTAAGGGAAGTTTACGCGAAGCGGCCGGGTGGCTTTTTTCACGCTGCTCCGTCCATGTTGATATATGACTCTATGCGCGCCCACATCACAGATGGTGTCAAAAAACAAGTGAAGCACACAAATACAACACTCGCCGTCATTCCGGGTGGATTAACCAAAGAACTCCAACCGCTGGATATTGGTGTCAACAGGGCATTCAAATCACGACTGCGAACTGCGTGGGAAAAATGGATGACCGAAGGCGAACACACCTTCACTAAGACGGGCAGACAACGCCGGACAAGATACGCCAACATCTGCCAGTGGATTGTAAATGCCTGGGCAGATATTTCTGTCACAACTGTGGTCCGAGCTTTCCGGAAGGCAGGATTCACAGAACTGCTGCACAACAACAGCGACACTGAATCCGATGATTTCGAAGAGACGGAGCCCGCCATTTTGGAAGCCACGCTAGCGCAACTTTTCAATTCGGACACCGAAGACGAAGAATTCGAAGGATTTACCGGTACGAATGAAGAATAACTTCAGAAAGTGAGCGCTATGTTTATTTTGTGTGTTGTGTGTTGTGACATTAACGTTCGAGCAACATTACCGGTATGTTGCTATTGCTCTACACCATTTTGAATTTTACTATGTTTGTGATTGCACATTTGTACATTTTGGGACAGAGTTGTTAGAACGCTGGTTTTCAATATATTATTAAAGTTTGACTGAACTATCTGACTGTTTTTTTGACATTCACTTTAGCGCAGCGTTTTTTTGACATTCACTTTAGCGCAGCGTAGGCGCGGCTTTTAGTCCGGGGCGGCTTATTGGTGGACAAAATTATGAAATATGTAATTCATAGAAGGTGCGGCTAATAATCCGGTGCGCCTTATAGTGCGGAAAATACGGTACTTTTGTTATTTTGTGTTATTGTACCTCCTGCCATGTCATGGTAAGTAAAGTTCTGGCTCTGGCTCATCATCAGTTTTTATTCTTTGACTTTACTGTGTTTATGGTTTTGATTTTAATTTATTTCAAACATCCATTAAGTTACAATATAGAATAATGTTTGGCCCAGAACATATTTTGCTGTATTTGTTATTGAAGTATTTCTTGCCACCTCAGATTGTAAGTTTTTATATGAGATTTTTAGTTTGTTTTATCTTCTATCTTTAATCTATCTTCACTAAAAAATTTTTATTTATTTTACCCTTTAAATGTCTACTCTGTCTATTCGTCTTCTTCTGTCACCAAATAGCATTATTTTGATTTTAATTAGATTCAAGGATTTTTGTCAAACAATCTCTTTAATTTATTAATTTCTCCTTATATTATTTTTATTAGCTTATGTGTGTTCTCTCCTAATAACAATTTTAAATCCTTTGTAACTTTAGAAATGTCGTTTTTATAGTGACTGAACCATTTTGGTCCCAGGATTGATCCTTAGGGTACTCCTCAACATACAGTATATTTAGCACTGTAGACATGTGTTTGCCTAGCTTCACGTATTGCTTCCTGTTGGATATGCTTCTTACCCAGTTCAAGAAGTAAAGCAGTCATGGGCAAAATGGGCCTAAGATTCAACGAAGATAAATGCAAAGTAATCAATATCGGAAAATAAGCGACACAATTAGGATCTATGGAAGGTGAATAAATTCCAATATTCAAGGAGCACCATTTGCAACGATGGTAAAAGCTCGCAATACGGATTAGCAAAGTATTTCAAAATCTCTAACCTATGGCAAATAAAAATATAAAAATGGAAACAAAAAACAAAATATATGAAGCTGTAGTACTCACTGTGATGCTATATGTTTGTAAGACATGGCAAATAACTGCTAAAGATCAAAAGAAGATAGATGCCTAGCTTCCACCAAATGCCTCAAGAGAATAATGGAAATTTCCTGGAAAGACCGGATCACAAATTACATATGCAGACGATCTAAAAAGAAAATACTAACACAAACTCTACTGACTGGTATGGCTTAGACATGAGAATGGGAATGTCAGATGCAAGAATACCCAACAATGCACTCAAATGGAAACCCTCAGGAGGCACAGGATAAAGGGACAGACCATTAACAACATGAAGAACAACAATAGATAAAGACCTTACAGGCAGAAATACCTCCTGGGCTGCGTTGTTGTTTTACCAACTGCCAAGTTCGTAGGTGTGAGAGGCGAGCATGCTGACTACTGAGCTAAAAGCACAGGCAATCTCCCAGATCTCCAGCGCTATTCTTGAAGTTGACTGGCCTCTGTTATACTCGCAGAGACTTGCTTGCGCCTGTGAAGGAGCTGTCTTCATCAGTGACTTTACTTTTTTTAAATGGATGATATGTGTGCATTGTTGCTGTTCTGTTGAGTAAAATTAAACTGTTTTTTTTGTTTTGTTATTTTTTTAGGTGGTGGGTAACACACAAATGCACTCTTTATAAAGTCACAAATCATAAAATGTATGTGTCTGGTGAAATTCAAAGCTGCACAAGTATTATTCAAAGAAAGAAATAATCTGCTGCCACCAAATATCCAAACCATGTTCAGAGATTATGTTGGAAAATATTATTTTAGAGGTAAATTCAATTTAAAGCAGCCTTGCGTTACCTCCACTCTTAGAAGTGTGTGCATATCGGTTTGTGGAGTTTAATTGGATGAGGAACTCACACTAACCACATCATCCAAATTAAAAAGAAAGAAAAAAAAATCATAGATACAACTGACAGGAAATAGTGTTTTGTATTTATATATACTACATTTGGCAAAATGATTAGTGGGTTTATTATTGTAAGTATATGTGAACAAAACTATATATGCTGTTCTGTTAATACTTATTATTATTATGTATCAAGTGATTATGTATTGTGTTGAAGAATCTGATTATCTGAGTTATGGCCCAGGGGTCGGCAACCCAAAATGGTGAAAGAGCCATATTGGACCAAAAATACAAAAACAAATCTGTCTGGAGCCGCAAAAAATTAAAAGCCATATTACATACAGATAGTGAGTCATGAGATATAAATTGAATTAAGAGGACTTAAAGGCAACTAAATGACCTCAAATATAGCTACAAATGAGGCATAATGATGCAATATGTACATATAGCTAGCCTAAATAGCATGTTAGCATCGATTAGCTTGCAGTCATGCAGTGACCAAATATGTCTGATTAGCACTCCACACAAGTCAATAACATCAACAGAACTCACCTTTCATGCACAACGTTAAAAGTTTGGTGGACAAAATGAGACAGAAAAAGAAGTGGCATAAAACACGTCCTAGAAAGTCGGAGAAAGTTATACATGTAAACAAACTACGGTGAGTTCAAGGACCGCCAAAATTAGTAGGACAAAACGGCGCTCGCCAAATACTCGAATCAGTGAAGCATGTTTATATTAAACAGTGTGCTTTGTAACAATTAGGGAGGCTTGTGTCATGTTTGTCCTCCTACAGAAACCATATTAAAACAAAAAAATTGATTTTTTTTTCCCCCTCATCTTTTTCCATTTTTCATACGTTTTTTAAAAAGCTCCAGAGAGCCACTAGGGCGGCGCTAAAGAGCCGCATGCGGCTCTAGAGACCCCTGGGTCAGGACAATTTACACTTTTGCTTCTCCCTGCTCCTTTTTGGACACATACCATGTTTGTTTCAATTGTCTTTAAATTGTTTTGCAGATTGAAATATTGTATCAGAAATGTGGCGACTTGTCCAGGGTGTACCCCGCCTTATGCCCGAGTGCAGCTGGGATAGACTCCAGCACCCCCTGGTGCCCATAGAGGGACAAGCGGTAGAAAATTAATGACTGTTTTTTTATGTCTGAATTGTGTAGATGGAGAGTATTTATGGTTTGATGTGTTTGAAATAAATTGGTGAACTGAAGTAAACTGAACTCATCAGATAGTGTCAATCGAAATTCAGCAATATTATTTTATGACATATGAATGAATGAATGAATTAATTAATTAATTAATGTATTTATTTAATCCGGCAGACATATATAGCAACACTTCATCCCTCTTTGTAATTTGACAGACATGCAACGGCACCCACCGAAAAGGGTAACGGGAAAAAAAGCAAGAATGCTTATCCATGTCCAGCCCCTAATTTACAATCACCTTATATGTTGGTTATATATGTTGGTTATATAGTCCAAGTTTCAACAGCAGATTTGATGGATACATGACATTTTCAGAACAAGAATAACATATGCTGGAAAACACTTTGTCAGTAGCATTGAGCGCCATCTTGCCAGGGTATCTTTCGTCTTCTGAAGCCTTGTCTGGTGTGTTATGTCCCTTATTCCACAGTGAGTTCTTTTGCACCTGTGTGCCACAGTTGAGATAGTCCAAACAACTATTCATGTTTTTGATAGTTTCCCAACAACACATTTTTTACGGCAAGGTTGAACACTCTTAGGCTAGAAGACAGTTTAATTTCTCCGCTCACATTGTCCCACAGTTTCACCCCCGCTATAGATAACGTTTGAGCATTCACCATGTTATGTTTAAATTTCAGGACACCCCTGAGTTCATGTGGACCATCTCTGAGTGAAAACAGACTCTGCATATTTGCAGGTAGAGCCCTTTGTGAGGCCATAAACATAACTCGAAGGCTTGATTAAAGTACAGTGTTTTATTTTTAAACACAGTGTTACTGTTCAAATTGTGTGTAATGTTGCAGTGGCCAAAAATATTAAATATATGTGGTAAATAAACCCTCTTCCTTGTTTTTAATGAATACTTAAGCTTACTACGCTGCTGTATTTTTATGTTCGTCATTATGGTGGTACATGGAGAGTCACATTTTTTTGTGATGGTACTTGGTGAGAAAAAAATTGAGCAGCACTTGTTTAGCATTCCATCATCCCTTGCTGTCTTGTACTGTTAAATTCAACACAATGTGCTTGCTCTATACATGGACAAGCACACATAACAGCAGTAAAATGTGCGTCAAAACAGAAACGTCACGTCATCCAGTTCATCGTCTCCTGACATTTCCAGCTCGCCGTTTGTTAGAGGGACCATTAACTGCCAAGCGGAAACAAGGGCCGTCATTAGAATGCACCTCACGTTGGCAGAGCAATTGGCCACGACTTAAAGTGACATTGCAGCGCACGTTGAACACAACTGGGCAAAATCTGCAATCAAAAGTACCTTAGCAGCAGACATGAATTATAGTGTATTTGGCCTTATGATGAAAGACCTCATCAGGCAGTAGGTTAGTGTGATCGCAAATAGGGCCCTTGTGTGTTTAAGTATGGCGCGATATAGTCAGTGAAAGCTGTAATCATAGCCCAATTATTGCTCTTTACATGTCAATGAGGAGCTCCAGCAGAACGTGATGATGCAGGAGCGAAGGGAAGTGGGCATGTTTACTAAAAGTGCTGGATGACACTCTGAGAGAATTACAGGACCGTTGCAGCACAGCAGATCAGGACAGGACGACATTAAGCACTCTCTCCACGTCTCCATCTGCTTGTGTCCTCTGGTTGGGACGTGTTGTGGTCTCTGGCATGTGCCCCATATTTATTTTCATGCAAACAAAATAACAGAACGGCCTTTTTGTGTTGGTAAAATGCTATCACGATAGGATTGTATTCTATTTATTTGTCCTCAATGTTCGAGATGAAATTTTTTGTTTATAGTAAAAGAAAGGACTTAATTTCAGATATGAAAAGAGTTTAATTTTACCTCATACTGATATTTATTCTGCCTCTGTCCTCACTGGCTATTAAACCATTATTTCTCACGCCTTTATCGACATGAGACTCTCTCTCGCTCTCTCTCTCTCTCTCTGTGTGTGTGTGTGTGTGTGTGTGTGTGTGTGTGTGTGCAAGCATACTGCTCGTTTTGTCTTTTTCATTTTCTCCTTTCAGGGCAGTCAGTGTGGAGCGGCACACAGCATTTGGATGCAAGATGAACTTTGATAAGAGTTAATGAGAACACGGCATTGTGCGAGGCGAAGAATAGCGCCTGGGCCTGCACTCAAGAGCCTCCTCACCAGGAAATGGACCGTAAAGACTGCACTCACTCCGAGTCTGGAGGAGGACGAGCGAGGAGAGACGGCCACAGAGGACAGCGGTAAAGGCCAAACAAAGTCACGTGGAATGAAAGGAGATAAGCAGGAGGCATGTGGACAAGCAGTACAGAATGACCATTTGCTGCATCGGCAGACTGTTAATTATGTTTTGAATAGGAAAAAAAACATGTTTTTTTTATTCGGCAACAGCAGTTTGAAGAAAAACAAGTAATAAAATGGAACCCTCTGGTGTATAATTCATGCAAAGTCCATGACGTTTTTGCTTTGACATGGAATAATTCAACCTGCAAATTCATAAAAATTATATTTCAATACAGTATCTCACAGAACCTCTCACATTTCAGCAGCCATTTTTATTGCAGTAAATTTCCAAATAGGTTGCCATATTTTCCAGACCGTAGGGCGCACCGGATTATAAGGCGTAATGCCGATAAATGGTCTATTTTTGATCAGTTTTCATATATTAGGCACACCGAATTATAGGGCGCATTAAAGGAGTCATATTATTTTTTTTTTTCTTCTAAATTGTAAAACACTTCCTTGTGGTCTACATCAGTGGCCCGGTACCGGTCCGTGGATCGATTGGTACCGGGCCGCACAAGAATAAATTAAAAAAATTTAAAAAATTTAAATAAAATTAAAAAAAATATTAAATCAACATAAAAAACACAAGATACACTTACAATTAGTGCACCAACCCAAAAAACCTCCCTCCTCCATTTACACTCATACCCACTCATTCGCACAAAAGGGGTTGTTTCTTTCTGTTATTAATATTTCTGGTTCCTACATTATATATCAATATATATCAATACAGTCTGCAGGAATACAGTCCGTAAGCACACATGATTGTATTTCCTTATGACGAAAAAAAAAAGAAGAAAAAAAACATACCCCCCCCAATGGAAGTCCTCATTTGAAACTGTGTCTAGAATAGTTTCCTCCAATTTGGGTCCAATATTTAAGTATTTATTGAAGCATTGAACTACTTCCTTCATGTTGTCATTGTTTACATTTCCGTCTGAGAAGTATTGGGGGTAATCCCTCTTAGTGCCATTTTTAATAATAATATTAAGGATGCCCCATGTTGCTCTCATATTGTTTTTGTTCCTGTCTAATAATTAATTGTAATATTTATTTCTACATGTTCGTAGTATGTTAGTTGGCTTGTTTTTATTCTGTTCGTACTTATTTTCCGCCTCTGTAGTTATTTGTTTTATACATTTTCTATATAATATATTCTTCTTATTACAAGGATTTTTAAAATCATTTTGTCATCCATGGTTGATTGTTCTTTATCTGTTTTCTACTGAGTTTTTTCCATGGACAATGTTTGTCATAAAGTATTATGAATGTGTTTAAAAATTACCATACGCTTCATCAACATAATTTTCATTGTACACATTGTCCCAATTTTGCTTTTTTTAACTCATTTTTGAAAACAATTATACTCTTCTTTGTGCATAGTCTTCAAAATGTATTTTTGTCATTCATGTTCCTCATCAATCCATGTTTCCATCATATATTGTGAAAACTGGCAGATAATCACTCATGTCGGTTATAAGTACACCACTTTTAGTGTTATTATCAAAATCATTGGCAAAAATATTATCAAAAAGTGTGGCACAGTATCCTGTCATTCTGCTTGGCTTTGTGTTTTTAGGATATAAACTGATGCTGTACATTGTATCAATGAAGTCATCAATGGACTTTTGCTTGTTAGGGTTCAATAAGTCAATATTAAAGTCACCACATAAGAAAATAATTTTTTGACCAGTGTGCATAAAATGTGCCTTGATCCAGTGTTCTAATGTTTTAATACTTGACTTAAATGATCTATATATACAACTGATGAATATGTTTTTGCTTTTTTCCTGACATATTTCAATAGTTATACAATCTAAGATATTATCTATAGCAAATGACATGATTTTTACCACTGTGTAATTCAGGTTCTTCATCACATACACAGCTACTTCTCCTCCGTTTCTGTTGGTTCTGTTTATGTAGTTTAGTTAATATCCTTCCAGATCAAAATCTATTCTTTTTTATCATCAATCCATGTTTCTGTGACAGCAATCACTTTAAAGGGTTCGTTGAATTGTTCCAAAAAGTGCTTCATGTTTTTGTAATTTGCATACAAGCTTCTGCTATTAAAATGAACAATTGACAATATGTTATCACATTTAATGTTGCTGTTATAGTGTTCATCTGTATAATAAAACAATTATTACTGATGTGGGAGAAAAACATTGTATCTGGATCTATCTCATTTTCCAAATCCTGGTTTTTATGGTCTTTGTTGCAAAAGTTTTTGAGTTCCATATTATTTGTTCAACCATCTTTGATATTGTTTCAATAATTTCTATAAGTATAGGTGGATGCACTCCTGAATCTTGGTCTTCTTGTTTAGTGGTCTCTTGGAAGATAGTAGTGTTGGTGTTGAATTTAGGTGTTTGTTTTCTGTCAGGCTTCTGTCATGTCTAGTCGGAGAAATGTCAACTTTAATATTTGTCCAGGTTCTTGATGTCATAAACAACAGGTACTCTTGTTTCTGGACCTCCATTCAGCTTGATGTAGATTTTAAAGTTGGTGCTCCAGGTTCCCTAAATTTTTCCCTGCTTTCTCAAGTCACATGCTTTCTTGGCGATTTCAGCATTACGTTTTGTGAGGTGCTCATTCATGTACACATTTGTTCCCTTCAGCTTCTTTTCCTGGTTTCAGAAGTGCCATTTTAGATTTTCTGTTAACGAGTTTCACGAGGATGGCGGGAGTGGCGTTGTGTTTCCGTTCAGTGGGATGCATGTTTCGATGGTATTTATGTCAATTTCAATTTCCTTTGATTGCAGAAAGTTGACCACTTGCTGTTCTGCTGAGACAATATCCATGTCATCAGTTCACCTCCTTCGCGTAGGATCGTGAATTACTTCGTTGGCCTGTCACGATGATATCATTCATTCGTGTATCCTGATACATTTCATCTATGATATTCCTCAGCATGTTGTTGTCTCGTTCCACTGCAATAATTTGTTCTTGGAGAATATTCACTTCTTTACGCATTTCCTAAACATCCCTTCTTATGTTATTATTCTGAGTTTGCAGATTTTCTAGATTTTCCTGCAGACTTCTCAGATCTTCTTTGTATTCTGTTGTTGCTTTTCGCTGATCTTCTTTAAGTTCTCTTGTTACTCTTTCCAGGTGTGCTTTGTGTTCTATTTTCTATGTCATCGACCAAGTTTAGCTTCCCATCGTGTTCGGTGTCCAACATCAAATCTTCCTTCTCTTTGTGTCCTGTGTCCAGAGAATCATTTGATTCAGATGACACCAAAAGTTTCGGGATTTGAGTTTTTCTTTTAGATTTTGACATCGCAGAAGCTAGCTGACGTTAGTGCCTCTAACAGCAGTTGCTTCTTTAGCAACTTGCGGCACATTTAACATGTTTATTTCAACAGTTTCGTACTTTGTGCTGTTCAGAGATCACCATGAGGTGTCAGCCTGTCAACTTATAACACTGTGAAGCACTTTAAAACAGCTTCAAACTCTTGCCTTCTGGTTGCTAGGCAACCGCTTTGAATTGCAGTGGGGGCCGTTAGCTTGAGGCTATTGGCTCTTCCAACTCGTCTTATTTCAGTGAATCAAAGCCTCTCACATGACCAAAATCAGTTCGAAGATGCCAGGTAACTCTCCTGTGGCTGTGATCACAAATCAATGGTCAAAATCTTCAAATTGATCAAAAACCACACTAGCAAAAGCGGTGTCTTCTCCCATTGACAGGAAGTAGCGTGGTTAGTGTGGCTGTGGCTACAAATGTGGCTTACCACCATCAATGTGTGAACATAGTGTGAATGAATGTGGGTTCTTAGTTTTCGTTACAAAGCGATTTGAGTTCCAAGAAAAGCGCTATATAAATCTAATCCATTACCTCCTGTACACGTAAAAAATAGTAGTGATGTGCAGATTGAAACTGAAATATCGATACCACCGATACCAAATGTTTAATCTCTAATATCGATTTTCAAATTTAAAATACCGATACAGTCGATACTTTGGTGGGAACTACTTTTTCTTCCGCCTAGGTAAGTATGTATTGTGCGAGCAAGAAAATTACTGGAAATTAAAATTAGTCACTCCATACTATAAAACAGCAGGTGTATGTATTCTTTATTGAAGGCTATTTGGAGACACTACATAAAGATATTAATATAAATAATATAATGCAGTCAGTGCAGAGTAACGCAGTCATTAGTTTCACCTTGTGACTTTCAGTGTTGGTCATCTTACCTTAAAAAAGTAATTAGTTATGGTTACAAATTACTTCTCCCAAAAAGTAATTGAATTATTCACTCAGTTACCTCATTGTGAGCGTAACTAGTTACTCAGCAAAGTAACTGAGATGTTATTTTTCATTTCGTTATTTTATACACGATTACGCTTGATAACATCTTCAATTTCAAATATGTTTATTTTAACTGATTGAAGAATACAAACACTGTATACAGTATTTTAGAACATTGGCAAATAAAAATGTAAAAACTATTTGTAAAGTAACAACATTAAATATTGAACCTAAACTTAGTTAAAAAAACACAAATGAGCATTTGGCTTTTAAGTAGTGCAATAAAAAACACAACTAAAATAAAATAAAGTATCCTTCATCCACATTTTGTCAACCATCACAACATTTATCTTAACTTGATGGCATCATTCTTAAATTGAATTTAAATTTATTTAGGACTTCACACCCAATAGTCAATATTTGCAAAACTGAAAAGTAGTAGCCTTATGAATATTACAAAAACTTTCTTCTCAAACTTGTTTATAAATAATTATCATCAGGTCAGATGCATCATGTATGAAAATGTATGTATTGTCCACTCATTTACACAGAGAAACGTAAACATTATTTTTATGTTAGGCCTCTGGCTAAGCAGGTATGTATGCGTGTTGTTATGTATGTGTGTAGCTATGTATGTGTGTTGTTATGTATGTGTGTTGCTATGTATGTGTGTTGTGATGTATGTGTGTTGTTATGTATGTGTGTTGTTATGTATGTGTGTAGTTATGTATGTGTGTAGTTATGTATGTGTGTTGTGAAACGGACTTACGACGCATGCCTTCATCATAATTTGTTTATGAATGCGGTACACGCAGCAAATACACATGGCTCACTAACAGTCTGTAGATGTCACGATGACTCGCCGACTGATGGCAAAAATAAAAGGTGCCCTCTTTACTGTTCAGATATTAAGGCGTGGATTGAATCCACACATTTTTGTTTTGGCGCTGCTCCAGAGAATTTCAACTTCCTAAACAATGAAGGAAAAGTATCTGATTGGCTCTGCATCATTGCTAACCCTCAGTCCCCACCCTCTCTCATATTTGACACTATTAAAGAGCTGTGATTGGATATATTCCGAATTTGTCCCACCCATCGACAAGATTGCATTAAACATGATTAAATATCCACATGCACATTCATTGTACAAACATATATATACACATACTGTACATAAACATTCACTGTACAAACATACATATACACATACTGTACATATACAAGTACATATACATACATACATACACTCATGCATATAATCACGTTTCATCTAACATATATTAACGTTGTTGCCCTAGGGTAAACTGGGTAACACATGGCACACTGACAAAGCTTAACCTATTGTTACTATAACAATCTACAAGGTTAATATCGTAGGCTTCTCTTTCTTCCCCTTCATTTATCTGCTTTCTTTTGTATTTCAAGTTATCATTACATATATGTATTGTTGCATTTGAACAATTGTATTGTTGATAATAGAGGTAATTATTGTTAGTATTCATTATCAATAGTGCTATTTCTATTGGTATTTGTATTGCTCCATTTGTAGTGTAATAATGCTCATTGTCATTTCTGTATTATTATTTATTTCACTAACTGCTTCTTTGCTATCACTTTTACCATCATATTTGTACATGTCCTATTTGCTGGTGTTTGCTATTGTTGTTGTTGTTGTTGTCTCTGTCTAATCCCCCTCTTGTCCCCACAATTTCCCCCTGTCTTCCTTTTTTTCTCTTTCTATCCCCTCCTGCTCCGGCCCGGCTGCACCAAATAAAAATATAAATCCATTTAATAAAGTGAAATACAAATAAGGCAACAAGAGAAGTATCCCACACTTCTCTTTTGTAAAGTAAATTTGGACAGCCGATATGGGCATCTATCAATAATATGATTTGCCTGAGAAGCTGGACAGGACAAAAAAAATATATATTGGATGTCGTTTAAGTCGATATTTTCGTCGACACTGGTTTGTGGGGACTCACAGATCCTGACACTGACAGCGGAGGGATAGCAACGAGGGAAGATGATCCTAGTGTATCGTGTCTATATTTCAGCGGATTTCTCTGCTACTGACGATATTTTTCTATCCTCACACTTGCTCTCTACATACAGAGAATGTGTGGCCGAAACCAGACACTTTGCACTTCATTCAACTAAACTGTAGTAAGCACTTTACATTCTCAGTAACGCCAACGGCGTTCTCATGAAGGCAACAGTAATTAATTAGATTACAGGTTACTGAAAAAAATAACGTCGTTATACGCTTAACGCCGGTATTACCAACACTGGTGATTTTACACCGTTTGAAGTAGAGATGTCCGATAATATCGGCCTGCCGATATTATCGGCCGATAAATGCGTTAAAATGTAATATCGGAAATTATCGGTATCGGTTTTTATATTATCGGTATAGTTTTTTTATTTATTAAATCAACATAAAAAACACAAGATACACTTACAATTAGTGCACCAACCCAAAAAACCTTCCTCCCCCATTTACACTCATTCACACTCATTCACACAAAAGG
The DNA here is from genome assembly GCF_033978685.3 of Nerophis lumbriciformis. Taxonomy (NCBI): domain Eukaryota; kingdom Metazoa; phylum Chordata; class Actinopteri; order Syngnathiformes; family Syngnathidae; genus Nerophis; species Nerophis lumbriciformis. The sequence goes on from NC_084553.2 coordinate 32,446,277, forward strand.
GTTGTTTCTTTCTGTTATTAATATTCTGGTTCCTACATTATATATCAATATATATCAATACAGTCTGCAAGGGATACAGTCTGTAAGCACACATGATTGTGCGTGCTGCTGGTCCACTAATAGTACTAACTTTTAACAATTAATTTTACTAATTTTCATTAATTACTAGTTTCAATGTAACTGTTTTTATATTGTTTTACTATCTTTTTTATTCAAGAAATTGTTTTTAATTTATTTATCTTATTTTATTTTATTAATTTTTTTTAAAAGTACCTTATCTTCACCATACCTGGTTGTCCAAATTAGGCATAAAAATGTGTTAATTCCACGACTGTATATATCGGTTGATATCGGTATCGGTAATTAAAGATTTGGACAATATCGGAATATCGGATATCGGCAAAAAGCCATTATCTCTAGTTTGAAGATGATTCCCCAAGAGAAGCAACACTTGAAATCTACTACATTTTAAATTTCACCACTCGCATTAGGTATAGTTGCACAAAGTATCGCTATTGAATCGTATCCAGGAAAAATTTTACCCGGTATCAGATCGGAAAGAAAATCAGTGTTATCGCACATTCCTAAAAAATTGTCATCCAAAAAACTACTTGAGTAAGTAAGTGTTTAGGGAAAAACTTTGATTAATTTAGCTGTTGACTCTTTTTAGTAAAAGCCATATATCAATGAACTGATGCTTTCACTTTTAAATTTACTGTATTTTCTGGACCATAGGTCGCACCGGATAATAAGGCGCACTGCCGATGAATGGTCTATTTTTTAAATCTTTTTTCATATATACCGTATTTTTCGGAGTATAAGTCGCACCGGAGTATAAGTCGCACCTGCCGGAAATGTATGATAAAAAAGGAAAAAAAAACATATATAAGCCGCACTGGAGCCCGGCCAAACTGAAAAAAACTGCGACTTATAGTCCGAAAAATACGGTAAAGCACACCGTAATATATGAAAAACATTTAATGCGCCCTACATTATAGGGCGCATTAAATTATTTTTTTCTAAATTGAAAACACTTCCTTGTGGTCTACATAACATGTAATGATTGTTCTTTGGTCGGAATGTTGCATAAATTATGTTTTACAGATCATCTTCAAGCCGCTTCCGGATGCGCTGTTTTGTGGGCGGTCTTATTTTTACGTGGCTCACCTTTGACAGCGTCTTCTCCCCGTCATCTTTGTTGTAGCGGTGTAGCGTGCAAGGACGGGGGTGTCAAAAGATGGAGCTAACTGTTTTAATGACATTCAGACTTTACTTAAATCAATAACGGAGCAGCATCTCCTCATCCGGAAACAACAACACAGGAAATGTGTCCCGTGAAAAACCGTCCGACCGGAACTCTAATAACTAAAGTTCCTTGGGTGAATAATGTAAACTCACTCGACCGGTATGTTTTAGCGCTTTCATGGCGAGTTTACTGACAGATATAAGTAAGAATTTACTCTACTTTATATTAGAAATGGCAACAGCGGAGTATTAATGTCACATAACAAGAAGATGGAGGAAAAAAAAGAAGCTTATCGACTCGCGGACGCAATTTTTCAGGACTTCTACAGATCCTAAATACAGATCAGCAGGTACCAGGAGGTAAGAAAAGTTGCTTTTGCATAATATTGGGAAACAAAATGCCAGATAATATGTCTTACCTTATAACACATAATACTACTTGTATGTTTAATGCGGCGACAATCCTTCAAGCAGTGCGGCTTCATAGCTTACCAAAGTCATAGTAAAACATTTTGATAGATTTTTGAGCGCCGTGTGTAATGTTCTATATTTTCAATGGAACATTTAAAGGGGAACATTATCACAATTTCAGAAGGGTTAAAACCATTAAAAATCAGTTCCTAGTGGATTATTTTATTTTTCGAAGTTTTTTTCAAAATTTTACCCATCACGCAATATCCCTAAAAAAAGCTTCAAAGTGCCTGATTTTAACCATCGTTATATACACCCGTCCATTTTCCTGTGACGTCACACAGTGATGCCAATACAAACAAACATGGCGCATAGAACAGCAAGATATAGCGACATTAGCTCGGATTCAGACTCGGATTTCAGCGGCTTAAGCGATACAACAGATTACGCATGCATTGAAATGGATGGTTGTAGTGTGGAGGCAGGTAGCGAAAACGAAATTGAAGAAGAAACTGAAGCTATTGAGCCATATCGGTTTGAACCGTATGCAAGCGAAACCGACGAAAACGACATGACAGCCAGCGACACGGGAGAAAGCGAGGACGAATTCGGCGATCGCCTTCTAACCAACGATTGGTATGTGTTTGTTTGGCATTAAAGGAAACTAACAACTATGAACTAGGTTTACAGCATATGAAATACATTTGGCAACAACATGCACTTTGAGAGTGCAGACAGCCCATTTCAGGCGCGCTAAGAACATATATTTTTCCACGATTTCAGCATTTTAAATGTGCTGTTTTTGTCCAGTAAGATACATACTAGCCTACAGTTACAGCTGAAGTGACCGATTAAAAAGATTTTAGCTATTTTTTTTGTCATTTTTCCATGTGCAATCAATCTTCACTGGAAAAAATGGCATCCCTTCATCACTGAAACTAACTATCTGTTTTTTATCTGTTTATCTGACATACCCTCATCCGCTCTCTTTTCCTGAAAGCTGATCTGTCCAGTTTTGGAGTTGATGTCAGCAGGCCAGGGAAGCTAGGGTCGATAATCTTCTCTTGATCATCTTCGGTGGCGTAAGGGACGGTAGAGCGGTGTGAGCCAAGACATCCAGGGGGTTTAGCTCGCTCGTCTGCGGGAACAAACTGCCGCCATTTCTTGCCGTGCTACCGAGGTCCTTTGTCCCTGAGTTGCTCACACACTCCGGCAGATTCAATGGGGGTCTGGCGGCAGATTTCTTTGACTTTATCGTTGGAAATGCATCTGCTTTGAGTGTCGCAGGATATCCACACATTCTTGCCCTCTCTGTCGTAGCATAGCTTTCGTCGGTAAAGTGTGCGGAACAAACGACTGACCATTTCGTCGGCTTTCCCCACACCCTCGTATTTTGAACAAATTTCGTCCAATTTCTGGCCACTTTCGCATCTTTGGGCCAGTGGTGCAACTTGAATCCGTCCCTATTCGTGTTGTTACACCCTCCGACAACACACCGTTTGTAATGTGTTTGAGAAAATGGCGGATTGCTTCCCGATGTGACGTCATGTTGGGACGTCATCGCTCCGAGAGCGAATAATAGAAAGGCGTTTAATTCGCCAAAATTCACCCATTTAGAGTTCTGAAATCGGTTAAAAAATATATGGTCTTTTTTCTGCAACATCAAGGTATATATTGACGCTTACATAGGTCTGGTGATAATGTTCCCCTTTAAAATGTTGGTGTTGTTTACTTGAGACATATTGCAATCATAGTGCTGTCTACACGTATTTCTTATATTTGACTCCCATCTGCTGGTCACACTTATCATTACACCATGTACCAAATAAAACAGCTTCGAGGTGAGTAAGCTCAACCAAATGTATTCCTTACATTATGCACACCGGGTTATAAGGCGCAGTGTTGAGTTTTGAGAAAAAAAAAATATTTTAAGTGCACCTTATAGTCCGGAAAATACGGTAATTATCCATCCATCCATTTGCTACCGCTTATTCCCTTTGGGGTTGCGGGGGGCGCTGGAGCCTATCTCAGCTACAATCGGGCGGAAGGCGGGGTACACCCTGGACAAGTCGCCACCTCATCGCAGGGCCAACACAGATAGACAGACAACATTCACACTCACATCCACACACTAGGGCCAATTTAGTGTTGCCAATCAACTTATCCCCAGGTGCATGTCTTTGGAGGTGGGAGGAAGCCGGTGTACCCGGAGGGAACCCACGCAGTCACGGGGAGAACATGCAAACTCCACACAGAAAGATCCCGAGCCCGGGATTGAACCCAAGACTACTCAGGACCTTCGTATTGTGAGGCACATGCACTATACCCCTCTCCCACCGTGAAGCCCAATACGGTAATTAATTAAGTAAAAATCAAAGGAACACTCACCAGATGCCATCAAAATTACACTGTCCCTTTAAAAGTGTCCAGAATCACGTTGGCTAAATATCGTGTATCGTATCGCATTGTCTGATTAGTGCATTGCTATAGCCTCCATGCAGATGTAGGACAATTTAATGACCCATGTATGCTCTCATCACAATAATGGAAAGAAGAGCGAAGTGGGGGAAAAATGACCAGAGAAGAATATTTTAGGCCAGGACCTGATAAGTAAACAAATAACAAGTAGTATGTGTTTGTGTGGGTTGGAGATGACTCGCTCAGGGAAGTCACATATTAATTGAAAACGACAGTTTCAATTAAAAATGTAATCATTCTATCCGCTTTCTAATTAAAAGCGAAGCGCTTGATGGTTTTGACTCATTAACTTCAAAGAGTGATGCCGGCTGACGGAGGTGGGGCGTGGGGGAGGGTGGGGGTCTGCGGGGGGAGGTTACTGGTGCAGATGTGTGTCATTGTGCCCAAAAGGTGAGGCGACCAGCTAGCATTAGCATGATGATGAAGAAGAAGATGAGGAGGAGGAATTCAAGTGAGTATCATCTGCAACAATTGCTTCCTATAAAAGACTTGAGGCTCTGAGATGAGTGCTTCAATGATAATTAAATGGGGTCATTGCAGGAGGCTGCAACCTGCACATCAGCACCTCCACCATCTTTCAATGGAATACAATGAGTCTGACACTTTACATGAAATAAAGCATGGCACATTAGCTATTTACTCTACTTGATGTATTCATTCTGAACGGTTTTCTTTGGGTTCCTATCATTGAGGCAAATCTTTTCGCACACCGTGAAGCTTAAGGCTTTGAATGTACAAAAGCGAGCTGACGTTTGAACTCCACATAACCTTTGGTTTTTACCTCTGAGATATTCTGTAAAACAAAAAGTGCAACTGATGATGAGGTTTTTTACAGGTTTTGCTTTCACACCACTTTATGCCCTCTTATTTACCTCCGCCAGGGGGTAATGTATGTATTCTGTTTGTTAGTTGGTCTGGTTCAGTAAATGTCTGGAATGGGATAAGAAACAAGCTATTGGATTTAGGGGGTGATCCGGATTACTTATGCTACTTTTCTGCATGGGTACGCTTTCTAAATGTGTGTATGCTACCCAACACCTAGAGAGACAAAAAGTGTGGATGACCAACGACAGGGTTCACTGCGTTTCTTTCATTCTTCTACATCTAAGTGCTGAGACCGTTGCAAAGAGTGAACCCTCTTCCAGTCGGTTTGGAATCGACAGGTGCAGAATATTGGACATGGCAAATTAATGCACCCTTCGATTACCTACCTCTGCCAGGAGGTTATGTAATTGCTGGGGTTTGTGTGTTTGTTTGTTAGTTAGCAACATAGCCCAATATGTTATAGGGGGGTTGAAGAAATGTCAGAAATGGAACAAAGAACAAAGGATAGCATTTGGGGATGATGCGGATCACTGTCTGGATTCAAGATTTTTTTCAAGGATTCCTTGCTACTGGGAGAAACGGCCTGGCGGATGTATTCACGCTCTGCTATTCTAGGATTCCAAAGATCTTGCTTTGTCTCCCCTATTACTGACTCTTCACTACAATATGACATATAATGCAATATACCAACAGTGTGTTTCTTCTGTATCCTGTACTTATAACAAAAAGGTCACTCAAGTTCTTCACTTAGATCATGGGTGTCAAACTCTGGCCCGCGGGCCAAATTTGGCCCGCCGTGTAATTTCACTTGGCCCTTGAGGTGATATCAAATCAACACTAGAGCTGGCCCGCCGATTATATTCAGCGGCGGTGCCGCGGTAACACCGCATTCACCGCTAATTCTCATACTTGCCAACACTCCTGGGAGACTCTCAAATGTCAGTGCCTCTCCCAAAAATCGTCACGTCCGCTTTTCACCCAGTCCAGCGAATGCTGGCCCAGTCACATAATATGTGCGGTTTCAGCACGCACACACACGTGAATGCAAGGCATACTTCGCCAACAGCGATACAGGTTACACTAATAACTTTAACACTGTTAGAAATATGCGCCACACTGTGAATCCACACCAAACAAGAATGACAAACACATTTCGGGAGAACATCCGCACCGTAACACAACATAAACACAACAGAACAAATACCCAGAATCCCATGCAGCCCTAACTCTTCCGGGCTGCAATATACACCCCCGCTACCCACTCTGTATTTGAGTTTGACACCCCTGACTTAGATTGTAGCACTTAAATTTACAAGCTCAATTTAAATTAATTTAAATCAATTATAATCTGTAATCGAATAATAGAATGTACTTCAAACAACTAAAGTATTTTTTTATGAAGTAATGTAATACTAATGTCAAGCATTTACCTCTGCTAGCAGATTGAAGAGGACTTCAAAATCCTTTTTGGTCTGATCTGATTGCTGCCTTTCCGTCTCATGAGATCCAACATGGACAAAAAGCCAAGTTACCGACGAAGGAAGATTGGCCAATAAGACCGCGATAGCAGCGAGTAATGGCGTTAAACACAGATATTCCTCATTGTGCTATCTCCCACACTTTTCAGGCCATGTGCTGAGAGGGTTAATATCACACTAGGCTGGGCAGCGGCAGGACTGAAGCACACTATAAACAGGACAATCAGCTTCTTACAACTTCTTTTTGAACATGTTAAAGCAGGGGTGTCAAGCTAATGATAGCTCAGGGGCTGTATGTAGGAAAATCTATTCCCACATGGGAAGGATGGGTAAAATCATGGCATAATAACTTAAAAATATAACTATGACAAATTCAGATTGGTTTATTTGTTTTATTTTGGCCCAAAATAGAACAAGTACATCATAAATATGTACATATCACAAATAATCGTCTTGACAAAACACTTCAAGTTAGTTGAAAATTCTGAGGAAATTTTATGTTTAGTTTTAAAAACACCATGAAGAACACAATTAATTTAGCCTTAATCCCAGTGTATCTACACAGCAATTCAACTTTAAGTCACAGCCCATCTTGGATTGAATAACAAACAAAATAAAGCCTAAATAAAAACTATTCTATGTATCAACTACCTCATTTGTCATTTCCACTGTTCATTTTCTTTAAATTTGCACAGAAGACAATAATTTTCACAGAACTACAGTTTGTATATCAATGTGCAGTGTGTCATGCAGCATTTTAAGTGGTCTTACCAATTGTTTATTTCACTCCTGTTTGTTTTACATTGTGTCCAGGGGGAGGAGTCACTTTACCGTGTACCTCTTGCTTGGTATACTTGTTCCCTCCGGCATAAACTATTTGCTTGCCTAACAGAATTGTTATTGTGACATCCAGTGGAAACATTTAGAACAACAGTTTCTTTAATTTAAAATTGCAGCTGAATTTTACACTTTGCAAACTCATCTCGCGGGCCGGATTTAACCTGTTCAAACGCGGGCCGCATGTTTGACATCTTTGTGTTAAAGTGTGCAAGTGTAAACATGTGATGTGTTTAATCGTTAAGCGTTTTGAAAATCAACTAAATCATTACTGTAGCATAGGTGCACCAATACCCAGTTTAGTGTCCCTAACTCAGTGGAATATACAGTAGGATGGAGGAAAATATGAATAAAACCCTTCTACCCTTTCAAATATTGCCCATCCATCCATCCATCTTCTTCCGCTTATCCGAGGTCGGGTCACGGGGGCAGCAGCCTAAGCAGGGAAGCCCATACTTTCCTCTCCCCAGCCACTTCGTCCAGATCCTCCTGGGGGATCCCGAGGCGTTCCCAGGCCAGCCGGGAGACATAGTCTTCCCAACGTGTCCTGGGTCTTCACCGTGGCCTCCTACCAGTCGGACGTGCCCTAAACACCTCCCTAGGGAGGCGTTCGGGTGGCTTCCTGACCAGATGCCCGAACCACCTCATCTGGCTCCTCTCGATGTGGAGGAGCAGCGGCTTTACTTTGAGTTCCTCCCGGATGGCAGAGCTTCTCACCCTATCTCTAAGGGAAAGACCCGCCACCCGGCGGAGGAAACTCATTTCGGCCGCTTGTACCCGTTATCTTGTCCTTTCAGTCATAACCCAAAGCTCATGACCATAGGTGAGGATGGGAACGTAGATCGACCGGTAAATTGAGAGCTTTGCCTTCCGGCTCAGCTCCTTCTTCACCACAACGGATCGATACAGCGTCCGCATTACTGAAGACGCCGCACCGATCCGCCTGTCGATCTCACGATCCACTCTTCCCTCACTCGTGAACAAGACTCCGAGGTACTTGAACTCCTCCACTTGGGGCAAGATCTCCCAACCCGGAGATGGCACTCCACCCTTTTCCGGACGAGAACCATGGACTCGGACATGAAGGTGCTGATTCTTATCCCAGTCGCTTCACACTCAGCTGCGAACCGATCCAGTGAGAGCTGAAGATCCTGGCCAGATGAAGCCATCAGGACCACATCATCTGCAAAAAGTAGAGACCTTATCCTGCAGCCACCAAACCGGATTCCCTCAACGCCTTGACTGCGCCTAGGATATTCTGTCCATAAAAGTTATGAACAGAATCGGTGAAAAGGGCAGCCTTGGCGGAGTCCAACCCTCACTGGAAACGTGTCCGACTTACTGCCGGCAATGCGGACCAAGCTCTGACACTGATCATACAGGGAGCGGACCGTCACATTCAGACAGTCCGATACCCCATACTCACTGAGCACTCCCCACAGGACTTCCCGAGGGACACGGTCGAATGCTTTCTCCAAGTCCACAAAGCACATGTAGACTGGTTGGGCAAACTCCCATGCACCCTCAAGGACCCTGCCGAGAGTATAGAGCTGGTCCACAGTTCCACGACCAGGACGAAAACCACACTGTTCCTCCTGAATCCGAGGTTCGACTATCCGGCATAGCCTCCTCTCCAGTACACCTGAATAGACCTTACCGAGAAGGCTGAGGAGTGTGATCCCACGATAGTTAGAACACACCCTCCGGTTCCCCTTTTTAAAGAGAGGAACCACCACCCCGGTCTGCCAATTCAGAGGTACCGTCCCCGATGTCCACGCGATGCTGCAGAGTCTTGTCAACCAAGACAGCCCCACAGCATCCAGAGCCTTAAGGAACTCCGGGCGGATCTCATCTACCCCCGGGGCCTTGCCACCGAGGAGCTTTTTAACTACCTCAGTAACCTCGGCCCCAGAAATAGGAGAGCTCATCACAGATTCATCCGGCACTGCTTCCTCATTGGAAGACGTGTTGGTGGGATTGAGGAGGTCTTCGAAGTATTCCCTCCACCGATCCACAACTTCCGCAGTCGAGGTCAGCAGAACGCCATCCTCGCCATACACGGTGTTGATAGTGCACTGCTTCCCCTTCCTGAGGCGGCGGATGGTGGTCCAGAATCGCTTCGAAGCCGTCCGGAAGTCGTTTTCCATGGCTTCCCCGAACTCCTCCCATGTCCGAGTTTTTGCTTCTGCGACCGCTGAAGCCGCACACCGCTTGGCCTGTCGGTACCTGTCCGCTGCCTCAGGAGTCCCATGAGCCAAAAGAACCCGATAGGACTCCTTCTTCAGTTTGACGGCATCCCTCACCGCCGGTGTCCACCAACGGGTTCTAGGATTACCGCCACGACAGGCACCAACTACCTTGCGGCCACAGCTCCAATTAGCCGCCTCGACAATAGAGGCGCGTGAACATGATCCACATGGACTCAATGTCCAGCACCTCCCTCGTGACATGTTCAAAGTTCTTCCGGAGGTGGGAATTGAAACTCTCTCTGACAGGAGACTCTGCCAGACGTTCCCAGCAAACCCTCACAATGCGTTTGAGCCTGCCAGGTCTGTCCGGCATCCTCCAATCCTTTCAAATATTGTAATACATTCAAAATAAAGTGGAAATTCAAAACTTCACTCACAATATCACCTAAGTTTTGGTCCTTTTAGTTACTTTATTAGAGTGGTGCCCTGGGAACTTATTTTTACCCTCGGGGGACGCGACCAAGTCATCAATGCAACATGCCAAGCCTAAAGTTCAGTGTGAGTTTTTTATTTGAGAGATGGGACAGGCAGCCTCGCAGATGAGACAGTGGGCACAGAACCTCATATCACAGTTTTTCGGATTATGAGCACAAAAATGCGAGATATTTGGAGGGTTTAACCACATTTTGACATTGATATGTTTGACTTCAACTGTGTGCCTACAAACACATTTTCAGAGAAGTTGTTGCTAGGCTACCAGAAAAACATGTCTTCCAGCGTGCCACAAAATCAAGGTAATCCTTCTACGTCTAGATGATAAATAAATAGGTTGTCAGTCAAAGCTACTGTCGGTTTCTTCCTCGCCACTGTTGTTGACAGTGTTGATATTGTAAATTCATTTTGATTGGTCGCTGTTGGAGGAGTGCTGTTGTTAAGCGTGGTCGTGTGTTAAAAAAAATCTTATTTATGGGAGCGCTGTAGGGAAAAAGCAAGCTGCATGCTCAGGGTGTTTTTTTTTTTGCATGGAAAAGGTTGAACGCTGTCAACGCTGAACTTCATATGATTTGTAAAGAAGATAGATGCGGCCCGTGGAAACAAGTTTCGTAAAGTCTGGGTGGCAGCAGCAAAACAGAATGTATGGTAATTAAAGTCTGGTGCACGCATGTGTGTGTGTGTGTGTGTGTGTGTGTGTGTGTGTGTGTGTGTGTGTGTGTGTGTGTGTGTGTGTGTGTGTGTGTGTGTGTGTGTGCGTGTGTGTGTCGGGCCGTGTGCATCATATCATCAATCTGGCCAAAATGCACATCTGCTACTTAATTCTTAAAAAGGCCGTGGAATTACACCACCTGGGTTCTGTCACACTGATGAAGCACTTACTAGTCACACGTAAACACCTACGTATGGATAAAAGTATCAAGACACACCTCTTAATCAATTAATTAGTCAATCAGAGGTTGGGTTTGACCCTTTAGGTCCCACTGAATCTTATCACTTAATCTTACCAAAACATTCGAAAAATGTTTTGTTGAATTATATCATATTTTCAACTTATATAGTAACCAATACAAACTGGGTCTTCCTGTGTGGAATTTGCATGTTCTGCCCGTGACTCTCTCCGGGTACTTCGGCTTCCTCCCACCTCCAAAGACATGCACCTGGCGATAGGTTGATTGGTAACACTAAAAAGGCCTTAGTGTGTGAATGTGAGTGTGAATGTTGTCTAGCTATCTGTCTTGGCCCTGTGATGAGGTGGCGACTTGTCCAGGGTGTACCCTGCGTTCCGCCCGAGTGCAGCTGGGATAGGTTCCAGCCCCCTCATGACCCCGGGAGGCACACGCCGTAGAAAATATATAGATGATCAAATTGATTTTAAAAAATGTGCACAGCACACATTTTGTTTACCGTTTATTGACAGAGTTAAAGCTTAAGCAGCATCCCATTAATATTATACACAATATATTTCACTAGACTGTCATAACTCGAATTAAGACCCACCTTTCATCTCAATAATTAGGTTTTTAAATGAAACAAAATTTGTACAGCATTAAAAATGTCTTTAAATTATTTGACTGCCTCGAACTTGCACCATCCGAATAGGTAACTCAATGATTCGGATGCTGCATTAAGAAACAATGTAGGGTTTTTTTTTTGGAATGATTTAATGATGATTTGAAAATGACAAAATGAAAACCCCTTCTGTTTTCCCATTTTACCAGGACATTTCCCATATATTAAAATGCAATTATTAACATACATGCACTCTCTCCCATTATTAAATATGACCAACATTAGAAACAGCTGCATGGACAAAGCTTTGAGTTATTTTATTATTACTATTTACAGTATTTTGTTGGGGAAACGTCGGAACAGTAGAGAGAGCGGCACTATAGTGGGGTTAAGTTGCAGAGGAGACGTACTGTAGCTGGAGTCGTTTGTCTGGGTGTTCAGCACGACATGAGGAGGAGTGGGTGGGATCAGGGGTTTGTGAGTGCTGTCCAGCAGTTTGGGAAATAATGATCTCAAATATAACTAAAATATAAGCCCCGTCAGATATCAAAAACATATTTGGGGGAAATTGATAATAAGCGAGTCATTTTCATTCAGTTCAGTTCAGTTCAGTTCAGTTTATTTGGAACATGCATACAATACAATGTAATGCATCACACATTTCCAGTTGTTTCGTTGCAGCACGTCCAAAAAGGAGTAGGAAGAAGCAGAGCTTATTTAATCCTACACCTTTTCATACCATAGCAATGTTATCCAATTTCCTTGTTCCTTGTAACAGAACAGTGAACAAATAGATAATAAATAAATAATATACCATAGTAAGCAATTCATTCTTAAATGCATGAAGAAAGGGCCAGCAAAAAGGGCACTTTTCTCACTTAGAGCAAAAGGGCGGGTGCTTGAGCACCACCAGGGGTCTATCTCTGCACCTGCTTGACCTTCAAGATGAACTAGAAGGGGGATAGTGATCCTGTAAGCCAGGGGTGACCACACTTATATATATATATATATATATATATATATATATATATATATATATACATATATATATATATATATATATATATATATATATATATATATATATATATATATATATATATATATATCTGCTGTACAGACCTATTTATAAAAGAGAAGTATGTGATACCTTATTTTTATTTGAATTCATCAAATGTTTTTAAAAGCAGTTTTATTTTAAGTAATATATACATTTATCGCAGCTGTTTATCTATTTTAGGCAGAAATTTAGTTATCATAGAACTGTCACCCAATGTTATTAAAAATTAATTGATTTTGAACCAAGAATTGTTCTGAATCGAGAATCGATTCTGTTTCGAATCGTTACCCCCATGAATCCAATCGAATTGAATCGTGTGGTGCTCAAAGACTCACAGCCCTTGTACGTATTAGATTTGTGTGCTGCATGTCAAAAACATGATGAAACACCAAAGGTTGGACTTTATGATTCCATAAATATAGAGGGAAATGAGTGTCTCCATGGTGATAGCCGGTACGCATGCAAAAACCTAATTTATAAAGGGCGGTCTGCACCACTTTTGCACTTTTTAGCAATTGTACACGCAGTCTTCGTAGATCATCTGCAACTCGCCCACTAATAGTACACACAATTTTACAGTTTGCACACATAATTTAGCACTTCTGTTTTGGATCTTCTTAGCACAGGCCATCTGTTTGCATCGTTGCACTTTCCAATAAATAAAGGATAGCTGTAAACCAAGGGTATCTGGAATGTGGCTCGGTGGCAATTATTGTTTTGCAAGCTTGTTTTGTCCTGGCCCTCAGCATAATCTAAAAATAAAACAAGTTAATTATTATTGATTTACACTAATTAATAGGGGTGTAAAGATTGATCGATGTATCGATAGATCGATTTATATCCCTAAATTTCAAGTATATCGATTGGTGCTTGGCAAGTTTGCTTTCCCGGAAGATAAGTATCGATCCAATATCGTTTTAAAAGGGAATCGATCAGTGTTATTGATACTAGTAAAAGGAAAACATTGGATTTAAGAACATCAGACTTTATGTGAAGTTTACACTTTTAAAAATACGGACGTTAAACGTTAAGTGCAAAGAGCCCGTCTGTGAGGTCATCAAATAAAAATGGTGGATACCTACGATGGTTTTAGAAAAGTCATAACAAACGCAAAAGCCACAAGACAATATCATAATTACAACACGACAACTTTCAGCTAAAGCACAATTGCAAAAGCCACAACAAATACAAACATAACACAATAATTTAAAGCCGCAACACAACTTTCGGCCACAAAAGACGTGACGGACAAAACGGAAGTGCCAGTGGAGCAAAGTACAGCGACACGCTGACTTCCGGAACACAACAACATGAAGTGTGACACACAACACGCAACTGGCGGTCAAGGAGAAGTCATTCCACGAAAAACAAATGAATACAAGAGATGGATGAAGGGGGCTATGGAAATTAGGAAGCAAGGGGCCAACACCATCAACTGGGATGAGAGGGCATACATGCTTCCTCACACCTGGGACGCTGTCTGTCATCAGCCAGGGCGAAGAACCGATACTGCATTTAGCAGTTAAAATTTCGGTACTGTACTTTTATTAAAAATGTCTTGAATATTGAAAATGTGAGCAGAAAAGGTTTCCTCTTGTTAAGTCAACCTAAAGTGTTGGTTGCACTTCATTCAAACAAGATGTGAATGCATTGGCCATTAATTGTTGTTTACTTGCTTGTTTGTAGCCATAATTTATTAATACCTAATCTTCCCTTACAAGAAAAAACTATAATATAGGAAAACTCAACTGCAGTGTCCAGTATGCAGTATTAATTTTACAGTCACACTGCTTGAATTATATCTATTTTTTTTGGTACAAAGTTATTGAATCGACTTCAACTCACTCAATTGTTTTGAATCGAATCGTTCTTAAAAATTGTGATTGTTCCTTAATCGTATCAGCAACCACGAATATCAAATGGAACCAAATGGTGATTCAAACAAATCTTTGCACCCATCTTAATTAGCTTCATCGCCTCGAAAGCTAAGCTTACATAGCTTATACTGATAATAAAGATTGTTTTCTCAGGGATTGAATCGATCGCAATTAGAGACAGTCTGAACAGTCCAGATGCGATCGATTCAATGCGCTGAGAATACAATGTCATTAATGAGTGATACTTTTTACAAGCAGTTCATAATACAACACCTTATACTAACCTTTCTTTACCCATGTTTGATGCCCAAAAAGTATCTACTCAATTTTTCTGTATGCTACAGTATATCTATATTTTTTTATTTGATATTTGTATTTATTGGAAAATTAGCTGTCAGCAGTTTTTTATGTTTACATTTTAAAATCATCGACCTTTTCATGGCAAGCAGTTTTATGTTTTTGCGTATGGAAATATAATCGAACTGTGATCTTAAAACCGAGGTGCAAACTGAACCGTGATACAGCATACCATTACACCCCTATAGGACATGTGACCCAGTACTTTTGTCTACACGTGCACATGCATCAGATTCTAACACACCCAGCTCTCCGTCCAGTTGAGTTTGCATGTCTTCCAGAAGAACATAATGAGGATTTCACACTGAGCCGCTGGAGCAAAAGAGGCAAGGGGGAAGGACGATTTCAGGGGGGGAGTTGTGTGCGTGTGGGGGGAGGGATGGAGGAGGTGGGTGACACAGACAGAGAAGGGGAAGCAAAACACAAAAGGCACTCAATGATAATGTATGAGCTGTCTGCAGTGCTTCGTGGCAAAGGAAGGAAGTGCAGTGGTCCATTTAAAAAGAAGATTATCATGTCAAGATACAGTAATACCTCGGTGAACACGGACTTTCATAGGATGCTGGTGCTCCAGCCCAGTCCGTATGCCTGCCTGTCTGTCGATTTGCAGTGGGGGAGGTTGAGCGTTCAGTGATTGGGCAGTGGAGAAGGGTGTTTGTAGGACGTCTTGGCTGGGAGAGGCTTTGGAAGCTGAGCAGTTTGTTGACCCTTCACAGTAGCAGTGTTTTCCAAACGTCCAAAAATCGGTTGCCAACCAATTTAAAAGATACCGTGAATACTTCATAGCAACTAGATCTGGCCAAGTCTATGAGCACAAACTGATGAAGTCTACGCGAATGAGAGGCGAAACGTCTTCCAGGACAAACTGAACAGTCCACTTGCAATCGTTTAAAAATGCCCTGAGATGACTTGGATGAATGAGAACATTCTCAGACACTTCATAATAATATTGATTTGTTTCAGAGTGAGCAACGATGCACTATGATAAAGTAGGGCTGTCAGAATGAATGTGTTATTGCCGATTAATCCATCATCTGTTACGTTCTGGGGTAGGAGAGCTTGAAACATGTCACTATAGTGTTGGTCTAGACCCCAAAATGTAAGTACTGCAGCAGTAGTAAAACAGTAGTGAAGTGCAGGGAAGTGCACAAAAAAGCCAAAACGGATACAAGCTTCGGGAAGGCTATGCTGCACAGCGGTTTTACAAACAAAGCAAAAACAATGATCCGTATAAAACACCCTGATTGGAAATCAGGAACAGGTGAGGAAGCCAGCGCTCAAAAGAAGACACACAGGAAGTGGAACTGAAAATAAGAGTGCTGGAAAGGAAACACCACAAAACACAGGAACATAACTAAACATAGTCCAAACCTGCCATGGCAAGTAATGACACAATCAGTATTACAATGATTTCAAATGTCAATGCAATAACTAACCCATCTGCAGTGCGAAATGACTTCAAAAAAATCACAAAAAAATCTTTGGCATTGCATTTTGGGCATTTTGTGCCAGTGTTATTGTTGCATGTGAGCAAACAGGCAGTGAATGCTGTAGTGACAGGTTGCAGAACCAAGTAAGTCAATGCGGAAAACGTTTTTTAGTACATTTGTTGTATCCCGTTGATCTGCCATCATCATGTGATTACTCTTTCTGTTTTTTTATTGTGTAGACCAGGGGTCCCCAAACTTTTTGACTCGGGGGCCGCATTGGGTTAAAAAAAATTATATTTATATATATATATACATATATATATATATATATATATATATATATATATATATATATATATATATATATATATATATATATATATATATATATATATATATATATATGTATATATATATAAATATAATTTTTATATATATATATATATATATATTTTTATATATATATATATATATATATATATATATATATATATATATATATATATATATATATATATATATATATATATATATATATATATATAAATATAATTTTTTTTAACCCAATGCGGCCCCCGAGTCAAAAAGTTTGGGGACCCCTGGTCTACACAATAAAAAAACAGAAAGAGTAATCACATGATGATGGCAGATCAGATATATATATATATATATATATATATATATATATATATATATATATATATATATATATATATATATATATATATATATATATATATATATATATATATATATATATATATATATATGTGTGTATATATACATATATACATTGTCTTTATAATCCGTTTTGTCATTTAACATCAATTAACATTGATATTCATCAACATTTAACATTGACACGTTATTGATGGGAAAATTCATTTTTAGACAATATGATTTGACTGAGCGGCTAGGAGATACCAAGAGTACCAAGCGGTAGAAAATGGATTAGAAAGGAAAGATTTTAAAAAATAATAAGAAGAATAAGAATAATTTACTTGGGACTTCCTGTGGGCCGGATTTTGGATGCTGGGGGCTGGATCCGGCCCGCGGGTTGTAGTTTGGGGACCCCTGGTGTAGACCATTGACTTCCGGTTGAAGACGGTACGACTGCCAGCACCTGTTTGCAATTATAATTTGTTCCCCTACTTATACCTGACGATCACTCCAGGTGATCGCAGGTGCGTACTAATGCAGTCCCAGTCTGAGATTCTTCATGCTTGCTATTCAGGTATTTTTTCCCCTCATTCCTCTGATCGCTAAAGCTAAGGCACTTAACGTGGTACCGCCTGATTGCTAAGACCTACCCGCTCCCTAATCATTGTTTGTTTTTGTTTTCATTTTTCAAATACCCTTTTCTCACGTGGCTGCGTGTTCCTTTTTTATGCCTTTGAGCAATAAAAGACTGTAAATCGCCTTATGCCTGGATCTCAATTTTTGTATCTTGGAACTTATTTTTGAAAAGAGAAAGGTAACACCTAACAACATTGGCCGTCTTGATGTAAAATTTGAGTACAAAAAACTCTGACGGAACAGTTGTCCGACATACAGCATTATGCACGTCTTAAAATACTACATTAACAACACAAAAGGAGTCACAGGTGCACATTAATGCGGATACATGTTTGTTAACATGGACATGATTGTAGGCTCAAAATGTCCTGTACATCCTCGTTCTCCTGCTTGCAGCAGCAATGAAAAGCAACACCAAATTCTTTGGCTTGTTTTTTGTTTTTTAAATATACTTGAAAACTCAAACATCATTCTAAGATGAAAAACATTAACGAAGTCTAAAAAAAAAAAGAAGTACAGTTCAAGAGAAAAATAGCGAGGTAATAAGAGAGAGGTCAAAAAAATGTGTGGCTCTATGCATGACTGCATTACACAGTGTCCAAGCCTTTTAGCAAACAGATTCTTCCGCCTTAAATCCAATCAAACAGGCACTTATATTAACAAAAAGCCATAATAGAATATAGCACATCTCCAAATTATTCACACATACATATTAATGTGAAATGTATTAAAGAGTAACTTATGCTAAACATGCTCTCTAAAGATTTCCATATGTAAATAAAGTAAATAGTCCCCTTTTAAATAAATAAACATATCACATATTTTATACAAATATAAATCAACTTAAATGGGACTATGATGGTTGTAATCTACATTTAGAACACTTCCTTGTGGTCTAGATAATAAGTACTGAATATGCTTTGGTGTAAATTTAGCGTAAACCGTCACTTTTAAAATCATTTTTTGCAAGATGTTCCTTTGTAGAGGCATTCCCAGATTGCAAACGAAACCACACCCCACGCCCTCCAAGTATCATCAATTATCTTTTGATAGATGATGTTCAACTTCAAGACATATATATATATATATATATATATATGTATATATATACAAACTTTGTATATATGTATATATATATATATATATATATATATATATATATATATATATATATATATATACATATATATATATATATATATATATATATATATATATATACATATGTCTTGAAGTTGAACATCATCTATATATTCCGTTTATATTTACATCTAACACAATTTCCCAACTCATATGGCAACGGGTTTTTGTATATATATATATATATATATATATATATATATATATATATATATATATATATATATCTTGAAGTTGATCATAATCTATATTTCTTTTCCAGACACTATCAAAATTAAACTTCATAAACATTATATAGATTAATTTGGTCACATTAGGTTTGCAAACTCTCCGACCAATTCAGACTTGCAAAAAAAACGCATTTTAGCAGCATTTACAGTATACCACTGCATGTTGCACATGGGTAAAAATACTTTATTCAACCTTTTTGTGTTCTCTCATAGCCTAAGGCAGAGAGAGTTTGAGAGCTTGATTTAAGGTCCAAATGAGTATGTACACCTCTCTGTGATGCCACAATGTAGTCAGTCTGCAAAACACAGCAGAGGCATCCAAAACTGCATGCAAGCTCATGTCAAAATACATGAAACCTATAATATTGGCCTGCGAGATGGCACGGGTTCATTATATATATATATATATATATATATATATATATATATATATATATATATATATATATATATATATATATATATATATATATATATATATATCTAAGGCAACTCTGCCAGTGATTATACTGTCAAGTATTGGAATTAGGGCTGGGCAATATGGCCTTTTATTAATATCTCGATACACGATATGTATCTCGATATTTTGCCTTAGCCTTGAATGAACACTTGATGCATATAATCACAGCAGTATGATGATTCTTTGTATCAACATTAAAACATTCTTGTTCATACTGCATTAATATATGCTAATTTTAAACTTTCATGCAGAGAGGGAAACCACAATTAAGTCAATTTATCACAACTGTATTTATTAAACAGTTCTTAAGCAGTGGCACAAACATTCATGTCATTTCAAAACAGAAAGTGCAAGATTGTCAGAGACATTTTAAAATAAGCTATTAGTGCACTTTTGTGCATGACGTCACTAAGATGACATATCAAAACAGCACTAAATTAAAGTGCCCTTTTTGTACAGAACGCCACTACAATAGTTTAAAACAAATAAAGTGCACTTTTGTGCATGATGTCATACAAGATATTTCAATAACTGTCAAATAAAAATGAGCTGCATAATATGAAATCAAATGGTTTATGTCCTTCGCCACTGGTAGGTTCCTGCGGACGTTATCTCCTTCTGTTGTTGACTATTTTTTTCATATGGTGTTGATCTGGAAATGGTTGCTTTGGCATTTTGTGTGTATGGCACCGAACGGAGATGTTGACATGTGGAGTTTCAAGCACTCTTCATTCTCTAGCAAGTGACTTTTCAAATGATGCTACAAATTAGCAGTAAGTGCTACTTTTTGTAGCAACGCTTTTGCCGCATACTTGTTCGACATCTTCCCACTTGAAGCCAAACCACCGCCAAGACGATGGACCCCATGCTGTTTTTCTTAGGAATTAATTATTCCTTCATTTGTTACCAGATTCGCACCTTCTTTCTCTCGTATTACCACTCACACCACTCCGTTAGCATCACAGCTAATGTTTCCCATGCTGCTACCTCTCTGCTTAGCGAGGGCTTATGACGCGACAGTACGTGACGTATGTAAGAAGGTGCGCTTGTTTTAAGTCTCTGTGAGAAGGAGAGACAAGAAAGAGTGAAAAAAGCCTGTAGTGTAATGCCCGCAGCTAAAAGCAACTGCGTGAGAACGTATACTCGAATATCACGATATAGTCATTTTCTATATGACTATATCGAAACTTACCTGCGATATCGAGTATATCGATATATCGCCCAGCCCTAATTGGAATCAATCAATGTTTACTTATACAGGCCGTAATCACACATGTCTCAAAGGGTTGCACAAACCACATTAACATCCTCAGCTCAGAACCCACAATAAAGTACAGTATTTACTTGTATGACCCAATCCAAACATCCTTCCAGAGTCACGGTGAAAAAAAAAAGATTTCAACCAGTACAAGAATTTGACTAAAAGGGTCACACATAATAATAGCCTGCTCATTGAACATTGGGGACATTATAAACAAATGCCCAATCAATATTAAAAAAATCCGAATGACACCCATTTAAGTCCATTACAAGGGATGATGGGAAAAATGTGAAATATTCTCTCCACACTCATCCTGCTTGATATTTCTGATTGATTAAAAAAACTTTAAGGAGGTTGTCACAGAAGTAAACAAGGTAGGGGTTGAACTTTCAATTTTATAACCAACTATAATAATTATGAAATATATATCCATTATATTATTTAGAAAAATTTCAACTTATCAGAAAGTATTACACACCACAAAAAATAGTTCTGGCCTAAGGAAAACACAATTGACCCCTTCTAGCCTGTTTCAATGTGGACATGATTGCTCCTTTACAAGTCAATCAAGTAATCATGTCCAGTGACTCGATAATAATAATAATAATAATAATAATAATAATAAGAATAATAATAATAATAATGGATTTGATTTTTATAGAGCTTTTCTAGACACTCAAAGTATAGCTTCAAATGTTTGCAGACTTCTGGTCTACAACAATCCTCAGTTCTGAAGCAACAAAATATTTGGTGCATAACTACCAACAATTGTAGATAGGCTGTTTTTTTTTACAGCAAGTTAGCTGTGACGTGTTAGTCATCCATGTGACTTCTGTAAGCCGATTGCTCCAAACTGAACTTGCTAATTTGTTTTCCATGGCCTGTTTACTGAAGCACTTTTTAAGTCTGGCTGAGTGCTGAACCTCATAGCTGCTTGTCTCCCTGTGCGAGTTCATGAGAAGAACATTGCCTACAGCCTTCATCCATTGCTGTGGTCAATTTGTCAGTTGGCTAAGCACAGCTTGAGTTTCACTGGGCCCACAGCCTCGTTTCAACATAAGTGCATACATAAATTAACACCATTTTTCATGATTAAGGAAACACTTTTGTGTTAAATCAAGGGTTTTTGAAGGATACTTATGAATAATTTGCATAAATAGCAGAGCAAGGATATCTGGTACTTGTTTTGATCTACATTCTAAAATCAGTTTCATTTTTCCTGAGTGTTTCTCTGCAAGGCTGTGTTTGATAATCATTTTTTTCTTGTTAAGACTGCACATTTGTTTAGGTCTTTCTATTTTGAAGTCCATTGCAGCCATTTCCTAAGCTGACACCTTCTCTTATTGTGCCCCCAATTTGTGCGGGGATGAGTCAGTCTGTAGGGCAGCATTAGTCTTGTTCTGCTCCACTACCTCTTTGCTTGCTTCTTGTCGCCATCTCTCTGCACTTTCCACTCTGCTGTTTCTCCTCTAATGGATCTAATAGCTGACAGCGGACCAGATGAAATGTAAACCCATAAACCTGTCTTAAAATGGTCAAATTGTGAGTGCAGTTGAGGTGCGTATGCGTCCTTTCATTTACCAAGTCATGTCTACCTCGTTATTGTGAAGGGCTTTGGAACTATTCTGGCGCAGAGGCAGCAATCCGACCTGAAGGTCAGGTGGAACATTCACGCAGGAAGTATTTTTGTTATATGCAAGCAGTAAAACCTTTTTAGAATAAAGGCAACATCCATGCCAGCTGTGGCTGAACAGAAAGCTTGTACTTTGTTTTGGTGCATTAGCTCGATATCATCAATCAAAGGCAAGTTTTAAAAACAGACAAAGGTGACGAGATTAGAATCACACAATGTGACATATTGGGCCAACGATGGCACCACTGGAAAAGCCAAGGGATCACTAAATGTCACGATGATTCATCTTGCTATGTCACTACAGCACATTGCATTGAAATACTTCACCTTTGTCGAAGGACTGCACCACGAGACATGGACCTTCTTGTTTCACACATCGCTGCTTTAAAATTGACTTAACTACTGATTGCACTTAATGTCATCAATACCTATTATCAATACACAGTGGAGCCAGACATGTATGTGTGTTATAGCAAAGATGGTCAAAAGTAGTAACCTCTCCTAAGTGCAGTCATTTCCGGATAATAGAGCGCACCTAAATATAAGCCGCACTCACCTATTTTTGGACAAATTTAATTTTTTTACATGTATTGGCCACTGCAGGTGTACACATTGAAAGATGAAATATTTTTGCAGGCGCTTGTGTTCATTCACAAATTTAACAAAAGACAGTGCCTTTAACCCGGCTTACAGTAGCCTACAGCAGAAGTCATTGAGGGCGGTCTTCGTCTTGAAAAACGGTGGCGGTCCGACCTGTCGGGGCATGTTTCTGTTTTTTTTTGTTCCGTATTTCGGCTGTATGCTTTTTCCAATCACCATAGGTTTTGGGGCTGCGTTGTGCACATTTTGTCACGTGTGATCGATGATGAGGATGAATACATAATGCGCTGAATGGCTGACTGAATGATGGTGTGAGTGTGTTTGATTTAACGTGAACAATTTTAGTGCGAGATTCTTGTCTGCAAACAAGAGTCATGGGCTGCTCCAGTGGTAGGACAAGGTCCTGACTCAGATGGGTTGTCCCCTCAACCCAATCTTTTTGGTTTTCTAATAGTAGATTTTTGTTTGCAACCTATATTTGAAATAGATAAGGTGAACACAATTGATGTAAACAAGTTAATTGATCCACCGTGACCCGTTCAGCAATTTTATTTTATGTGACAAGGCTAAATTTATTGGCGGCATTTGAAGCTTGTGAACCCGAGAAAATCCAAAAATTATCCGAAGCATTGTATAAAGAGCAGGGTTCAAAGCATGGGGAAAATATAGCTGTCATGTCTGTGATCATGTTTTGTTTAGTTATGTTTTGCTTGGTTTTTGGACACTCTTTAGTTCTTGTCTTCACTCCCTTTGTCACCATAGTAACCATTAGTTTCACCTGGTTCACATCGTCATGTCACGCACCTGTCTCACGTTTTCACATTTTGAGTCACGCACCTGTTTTCACTAATCATGTCATCACTATTTAAGCCTGTAGTTGCCAGGCAGTCAGCCTGGCGACATCACTCTTGACACACTCCTGACACTCTGTTTCATGTTCATAGTCCATGCTGCCCTGTTCACGTCATCGCAAGTAAGTTTTGTTGATTAATGCCACAGTTAGTGTCTTTTGTTTTTTTGTCCATAGTTCTGCCTTTGTGCGAGTTTTTGTTTTTATAGCCAAGTTTTGTACTTCCGCCCTTGTGTGCGCCTTTTGTTTATTCCTTTTTTGAGTGTTAAAATTAAATATGTATTTACCTTCACGCCATGTCCAGTCCAGCTTTACTTGCATCTCGGGAAAACAAACACACCATAGTCCCCGCCTTGACAATAGCGGCTTATAGACTGGAAATTACAGTAGTAATCACTTTTCAAAATATGTGTGAGGCACTTATCTAAAGTGTAAGCATTTCGTGGAATAACATTTGCTTTTCTATAATACAGTATCTCTATTTAAGTTAGTGCATGGTTGGCTGTTACACTACGGAGATGTGTATTTTGCTTGTCACATGTTTTATAAAGTATATAACGTGTACTACAGAATGGAAAGAAAACAACAGCCCTCTTTGAAAAAATAAATACACAACTGAAAGACCTTTATGTGTCTTATTTGTTTTTTTATCAGATACACTTAGAAGTTACACACAGTTTCACTATTTACACCACAGGTATAAAATGAAATCAATAACGAATAGGTAAACAAGGTGATAGTCTATAAATTTTTCTACCGCTTGTCCCTCTCGGAGTCGCGGGGCATTCTGAAGCCTATCCCAGCTGCAATCGGGCGGAAGGCGTGGTACACCCTGGACAAGTCGCCAGCTCATCACAGGGCCAACACAGATAGACGGACAACATTCACACTCACATTCACACACTAGTGTTGCCAATCAATCTAGTCCCAGGTGCATGTCTTTGGAGGTAGGAGGAAGCCGGTGTACCCGGAGGGAACCCACGCAGTCACAGGGAGAACATGCAAACTCTACACAGAAAGACTTTGAGCCCGGGGATCGAACCCAGGGCCCTGTTATTGTGAGGCACACGCACCAACCCCTGTTTCACCGTGTTGTATAAGGTGATGGTAAAACTTACATTTCCATCCTCCCACTTCAGCTATATTTTATGTACAGCAAACTCAAATATAACCTGGAATTTGTACCCTTAAACATGATAAGTGTCAGCCTCAACAGTAATAAAAGACTAAAATATGTTTCTCCTCGACTGATGCACTATAATATCAGGAGAAAGCAGATGTGCTGGAGCCTGGAGACACATGCAGACATATGTTCATGACTCAGCCGCCAGAGGACTGTCACTGATTAACAATCAGCTGATTCATATTAGGGGTGTCCCGATACAACTTTTTTACGTCCGATATGAATACCGTTGTTGGAGTTTTGAGTATTGGCCAATGCTGATATTGATCTGATATAATACCAGCACAAATCATTCTTGCTTTTATTATTTTGTAGTATGGAATGTTATAAAAGTCTTGCTCAAGTGAAATTATTCAATCAGAAAACAATGAAAAGCACTTAACTATTTTTTATTTTTTTTGTCCTGTCCAGCCACTCAGGCAAATCATATTGTTGATATAGACGCCCATATCTGCTGTACAGATTTACTTTACAAAAGAGAAGTCTGGGATACTTCTCTTGTTGCCTTATTTGTATTTGACTTTATTAAATGGATTTATATTAATGTTTGGCGCAGCCGGACCGGAGTAGGAGAAGAAGAAGAGAAAAGAAAGACAGAGGGGGAAATTGTGGACACAAGAGAAGGAGAAGACAGAGAGACAACAACAACCACAACAACAACAACAGAACTGTCATGACCTAAGAGGCCATGTCTCATTTATGTTTGTTGTGGTTCTATCTCAATTTTGTGCCTAGTTCTGTTCCCGCATGTTTTCCCTTTGTTTACTTTTCTTGTTGCTTTGGACACTGATTAGACACTCCTGTTTCTGTTTAATCATTTGTTTCCTCACCTGTTGCTTCCTCGAACCACGTCCCTTTATATTCTGTTGTCTCCCAGCCTTAGTTGCTGTAAGACTGGCAGCAGTGTGACTAGGGAGGCACAACTCCTTCCATTGTGGTCGCCTTCCGCCTCTTCACGAGCGGGGGCGCCACCAGCTCCATCTTCCTGTTTCAACTCTTCGACCATCAAATGACCCTGTGGAGAAGTGCAGCGTGGCATGGATGGATGACTGGTACTGGAAGGTGCTGATGGAGCTGGAGATGGAGGATGCGCTTCTGGGGCTGACGCCGCCAGTCAAGACGCCTGCTGCTCCAGCTCTGCAGATGCCACCAGTCAAGCCGCCTACTGCTCCAGCTTCGACGCCTGCCCAGCCGCCTACTGTTCTCACTCTGCAGATGCCACCAGCAACCCCAGTGGGCCTGCAGATGTCACCAGCAACCCCAGTGGGCCTGCAAACGCCACCAGCCTACCCAGTGGGACTGCAGATGCCACCAGCAATCCCACTGGGTCTGCAGACAACTCCAACTCTGCAGTCAGCTCGACCTCCAGTATCAACGACTCCAGCTTTGACACCGGATCAGGCGGAGCTCGCCCAAGCAGCGACGTCAGCTCCAGCAGAGCTCGCCTAAGCCAAGCTCACCCAAGCAGCAACGTCAGCTCCAGAAGAGCTCGCCCAAGCCGCTCTACGTCCAGCCACAATGCCGCTTCCTGCCCCGTCTATAGCGGGTCACCCGACGCCACCACCAGGCCAGCAGCCTGCTATGGCTTGACCTCCAGCCCAACGGTCTGCTCGCATCCATCAAGCATTCACGGTCTGCCTACTCGTCTGCCACGAACGTGGCCAGTCTATAGACGCTCCCTGCGCCATCAGCAGCCATGCCCAGGACTTGGGCAAGGACAAGAATGGCTGCTGAGGATTTATTCTCCACCATGTCAGCATCCTCATGGGCCAAGTATGTCGCCAGTTTATGCATGCTCTTCGCGCCATCAGCAGCAATGCCCAGGACCCAGGCGTGGATCACTACCGCTCTTGTCTGCCTCCTCGCCAGCCACAGATGTGGCCGTGCCGTAGATGCCCGCCTGGCCAGCAGCAGCGACGCCACCTGTCTTGTCCTTGGTGGCTTAGGGGACATTTCGGCCTCCTCCCTCCACAATCCCTGTGACTTTGGATTTCCATTTTGGTTTTCTGAGACATCTGGAATCCGTCCCTTAAGGGGAGTGGGGGGTTGGTACTATCATGACTTGTGAGGTCATGTCTCATTTAAGTTTGTTGTGGTTCTACCTAGCTTTGTGTCTAGTTCTGTTACAGCGTGTTTTCCCTTTGTTTATTTTTCTTGTTGCCTTGGAGACTGATTAGACACTCCTGTTTATGTTTAGTAATGAGTTTCCTCACCTGTTGCTTCCTCTAATCACGCCCCATTAGACTCTGTTGTCTCCCAACCTTAGTTTCTGTAACAATGCTCACTTGAAGCTTTTCCCTAGCTAACCGTGTCCTCAGCACGTAAATCTTTTGCACATTTTTGCTTTTATTTTTGGAATAAACATTCATTCTTACCTGAACGCCACTTCCTGCTTGTCTTCCAGAGTATATGAGAACACATCCACCGCAGCAATGCGACCGCATCGCAACAAGAACAATATCCGTAAATACGATGTATGTACAACATACCTATTTATTGTTAACTGCCTGGAATATACTTATGCTGTCTTTAAATGGGCCTTGTTATGCAAAACCAACTTTTTTTGCTTATTGGTACCTACTATTGCGTATTTGGGATTTGCGTTAGTCCCAAAAATTTTAAATCAAACCATGGATGCATGGCGGAGATATTTATATAACAATGTTGCCTTCCTTCCAACCTACTCCAAATGAGCCATTTAGAATTTGTTCTTTTTGTGACGCAGTGCCATATTTGGCGTCAGCAGATATCTCCATATGTATATGTGCTTTGCTATCATGTTTCTTACTCCAGACTGGGCCCCCGTCAATAGGAGCCCAGTCTGAAATGGACTGTTTTTCTTATCCTCCCCCAGCGTCTACCTTTTTCCTACCTTCTACGGGGCGACGTGAGTGGCGACCCATCAGCGTTCCTCTTCTGTAACCCTGTACAATGTTGTTTGTCTAATCTTGTCTAATCACTTGGACCTTGCAGAGAGAATGAGCACGTTCAGTGGAAGGCTCAGACTCCCAAAATGCAATACGGAACGACACAGGAGGTCCTTCATACCGACAGCCATCAGACTGTATAATGCATATGTTCCTTGACTGCACTTAAATGTAGAGTATATGCAGAATATATTTATATTATTTATATATTATATATTATAAATATAATATATTTTATATAGGCAGCACGGTGGCAGAGGGGTTAGTGCATCTGCCTCACAATACGAAGGTCCTGAGTAGTCTTGGGTTCAATCCCGGGCTCGGGATCTTTCTGTGTGGAGTTTGCATGTCCTCCCCGTGACTGCGTGGGTTCCCTCCGGGTACTCCGGCTTCCTCCCACCTCCAAAGACATGCACCTGGGGATAGGTTGATTGGCAACACTAAATTGGCCCTAGTGTGTGAATGTGAGTGTGAATGTTGTCTGTCTATCTGTGTTGGCCCTGCGATGAGGTGGCGACTTGTCCAGGGTGTAGCTGAGATAGGCTCCAGCGCCCCCCGCGACTCCAAAAGGGAATAAGCGGTAGAAAATGGATGGATGGATGGATATTATATATATTATATTATTTATTATTATTATTGTCTACTGTGAGCGAACTGTGGTGCTGAATTTCCCCCAGGGATCAATAAAGTGCTTTCTATTCTATTCTATTCTATTGAACGGGTTTGGGTTGAAAACAACATTTTGTTGCACTTGTGGAATGACAATAAAGATAATTCCATTCTATTTCATTCCATATATGGTATAAATGTACCAAGTAGTGTGCCAATGTAGTCCAACCAGTCCAATGCTATATGTAATGGACTCCTTCTTTTTCGCTATCCTCTTGCTGTCGGGGAGAATGGCTCATCCATGCACATGCATCCTCCGCTGTTGCCATTTGTAACACAAAGTAATGTATAGTTCAAGCTTATATCTGTCAGTAGACTCGCTATGAAAGTGCTACAAACTACAATAAAGTGGGTGAGGAGAAGACGCTCTCGAAGTGGAGCCACGTAAATAAAAAAAACGGCACGTTCTGAAGAGACAGTCAGAAAGTGGCTTAAAAAGGTCTTTAAATTTTTAAATTATTATTATTATTTTATTTTTATTTATTTTTTTTGTCATAAAAAAATACAATCATGTGTGCTTATGAACTGTATCCCTGCAGACTGTATTGATTTATATTGATATATAATGTAGGAACCAGAAATAGTAATAATTATGTTGATTTAATTTTAAAAAATCTGTATATATATTTTTTTTAATTTTTTTTATTTTATCGAACCCAGGACCTTCGTATTGTGAGGCACATGCACTAACCCCTGTTCCACCATTCTAGTTATGTTTAATTGTGTTATAACTGTTTTTTTGGTGACATACAGCAGGGTTATTCAACCCGCCAAAGCTTTTAATTTTGCCCGCCAAACATCACCCAAATAGGCTCCATGAAACCATTTAAACTAGGGTTGGTCATGCAAGCAGTACTACCGCCACCCCATGGGGGGCAACAGCATGGCATGTGTACCACAATGAAGCAGAAGTGGGGTGAGTAGAAGAAGACTTCATTCAGCCCTGAAAAAATCTAAATAAAGTGCAAAAATCGGACATTTAACAACAACTGGACAACAAGGTATGAAAGTTCTGCTGGAGCCATCGTTTCCTGTCAGACCTTTGAAGCGACGGACACTGTTACAGACAAGCAGCAACATCCACAAATGTAAGCTTCATTGCGAAACTTGGTCAAATCTTTGTAAGTAGATATCATTTGTGCATAAAGATAATTAGTTTGTTTTGTATTGAAACTGCTGACTTTGTGATGCCTTTTGTATTCTTGGTCATGTTGTTTTTTTTGTCTAAGAGTATCTCCGGCTATCACAGCTCGTCTAATACATGTAGCACTAAAATTGACCAGTAGAGGGCAATAACGCTGCACCTTAGGTTTAATTGTGATGAGTCACATTAATTTTGTGCAATGTTTGATATGGTTGTTTAAGTTATATATGCATTAACATCTGCAGTTTACTGTGTGAATGTATTTACACTAAACCTTCAATTTTATTTATATAAAATACAAAATAGACACTATTTATGTAAAATATACAATAGACGTTATACTTTTGTAATGTTTATCTTATGTTTATATTTTCAGTCTTACAAACTTAAATGGAGTTTGCATGTTCTCCCCGTGACTGCGTGGGTTCCCTCCGGGTACTCCGGCTTCCTCCCACCTCCAAAGACATGCACCTGGGGATAGGTTGATTGGCAACACTAAATTGGCCCTAGTGTGTGAATGTGAGTGTGAATGTTGTCTGTCTATCTGTGTTGGCCCTGCGATGAGGTGGCGACTTGTCCAGGGTGTACCCCGCCTTCCGCCCGATTGTAGCTGAGATAGGCTCCAGCGCCCCCCGCGACCCCGAAGGGAATAAGCGGTAGAAAATGGATGGATGGATGGAAACTTAAATGAAGGAATAAGTGTACAGAAATAAAACTAAGGAAGGAAGAAATTTAAAAGAATAAACATCAAGCCTCAACAAAACTCCTGGAGCTTCTTTTTCTTCATGCTGTTAACTATCTGTCTAGCTGCACACGCTGGAAACGAGTTGCGAGGGAAGAAAAATGGATGTATTAACAGTGCAGTGTGAAAGCCGATTTGTTTACTTTGCAATTAATTAAACACAGTTTCAAAGGAATATAACCTGCGGAGGCATGAATTGATTTGTAGACCCCAACTTAAACAAGTTGAACAACTTATTCGGGTGTTACCATTTAGTGGTCAATTGTACGGAATATGTACTGTACTGTGCAATCTACTAATAAAAGTCTCAGATAAAAGTCTCAGAGGCACTTACTGACGAAACATCCACATTTCCATGTGAGCTCTTTGGCTCTTGAAACTGTGGCCTTCTTCGTTATGTAGTTGAATAGCCTTGACGCACAGTTTTGTTTGAGCGTCAACATTTTGAAAAGTAGTCAGACTATAATACATAACGTCTTCTTGCTGACGTATTTTATTGTGTCCACACTTTACAATATAATAAGTTAAAAACCCAAATGAAGTCAGGGTCCCAGACCTAAATCCATTTAAAAATTTATGGGGGGAAATGTATACCCTAATAATGTGGAAGATTTTATATGTTTTCCGCCTAACATAGTTCTTTCTATTTTTGTTCAGGCTACATGTTACAGAAAACTGTTTTTTTTGTAAAACCACTGTCACGAGCTGGGAAGTATCTTTGGCGACATGACCCTAAGGTGCAGCAGACGACAGGCAGATGGTAAGTAAAAAGAATGTTATTTAATAAAAACAGAAAACACACTCACAAAAGGAGCGTATAAAAGAACAAAAGAAGGCCAGTGCATTTAAAAACAGCACAAGACACAGAACTTCCATCCATCCATTTTCTACTGCTTATCCCTTTCAGGGTCGCGGGGGGTGCTGGAGCCTATCTCAGCTGCAATCGGGCGGAAGACACAGAACTTATTTTAGACAACAATAAGCACTCAAAACATGAGGCGGTAAGCATAGCAATGATTTGACGCCGTCAAGAAGACAGCGTCGGACTGAAATAGGAGACTGATTGGCAACCGATTACAGTCAATGCCAGGTGTGGGAGCCAGTACACAATGGACAGACAGGGGAAGTGAAATTACAAAATAGGAGTACAGGACAGGATCTAAAACACCACACAAATGGGGAAAAACCACACCAGTCCAAAACAGTCACAGTGGTGTCATTTTTCCCAAATACTACTTTAGCAAGGGGACTGTTCACTTCCTTTATCTACTGTAAATGAAGATAGTGCCCAATTTGGTTATGCTGACAGAGCTTAATTGCCTTCCAATTAACTTGTGGCAAATTGGCATTCTGAGTTTGAATCAGTCCATAAAACCTTCTGCTTTGTTGTGATGATTGACACAAAATTGTGGCTGCACTTTACAATTTACTCATGTCATCAGACACCAACAGGGGCAGGCCTTTGCTGCCCACTACCCTGCTCAATAAATAATTGACGCATGGGTGGTCTTGTAAGTATTCATGTTGACAATAATCTCACTTTTTTTCAGCATATCTTCACATTGTAAATTGGTAACATGGCATGAGTGCTCACTTTGCAGGACGCTGCAACACATTCTTCACCTGTTCTGGACTAACAGTGCATAAAATAATCATGCCACTGCACGACAAAATGTAGTGCAAAAGTAAGACAACACAATATATCTATTCCAGATTCAGTGCTACTCTATGTTACAGGCCTGGGGGTTAATTGAACTTCTTGCTACACGATTGAGAGCATAGCCTGTGTTAAAGTGGCTCAAGACTTATCAGTTTAATAAGGCAATTGTGACTGGGTTAAGTGCAGGGTGGAACGAGGTAATAATCATTTTGGCGTAGACTCAGATTAAAGTTGCTGTTAGTCTGTGCTAGGCTGTTAAAAAAGCTAATTAAACATGAAAGCTTTGCCAGAGTGATTCAAGCCCCTCTGGTGTCTTCTTTGCTAACTAAAATAAGCCATCCGTTGGTTTACTATGCATCAGCTATTATGTTAGTTTATCATGCAGATTGAAGCATATATAATTAGAGTGCATGTATTTGTATGTATCTGCCAATTATCAAAATAGATGACTAGGAATGAGAGTGAATTCCTTTGATGTCACTTTCTTACATATGTAGTGTGTGAAGGCTGAGTGGCAATGATCACTGTAATACTCCTGTTCCAAAGTACTACTTTTTGTAGTTCATTGTAGATACAAAACAGAGCACCTGCACGTTCAGAGGCAATGATATACAGTATGTTAATACAAGATTAAAGATAATGCAAGCCAGCTCCAACTGGTTTACACTAACGCAGATACGAATGTATGTACGACAGATAATGCTCTTCAAAGTAGTCACT
This sequence comes from Nerophis lumbriciformis, assembly GCF_033978685.3. Lineage (NCBI taxonomy): Eukaryota > Metazoa > Chordata > Actinopteri > Syngnathiformes > Syngnathidae > Nerophis > Nerophis lumbriciformis. The sequence goes on from NC_084553.2 coordinate 32,478,983, forward strand.
CTCTTTGTGAAGAAATAACATTAGAGGAACTCCTGCGACTTGTAAATGGGACAAAACAAAAAACATATTTACTTGACCCACTACCTGGAAAACTGATCAATGAGCTGTTTGTATTATTAGGACTATCAGTGGTAATTTGTTTAATTATTACTTTCCTCTGGTACTGTTCACCTAGCATTCAAAACAGCGGTTATTCATCCTCTGCTTAAAATATTTAACCTCAATCCTCAATCCCACCTTCCCTTTATTTTGAAAATCTGCGAAAAAATTGTTGCATAACAGCTAAATGAACACTTAATGTCTAACAACCTCTGTGAACCCTTTCAGTCTGGTTTCAGGGAAAATCACTCTACTGAGACAGCCCTTGCAAAGTGACTAATGATCTATCGCTAACTATGATTCTGAACCATCTTCTGTGTTGTTGCTACTTGATATCATTGCCGCTTTCGATCCTATCGATTATAACATTCAATTAAAACATATCAAAACACGTATTGGTATGTCAGACTCAGTCTTTTCTTGGTTTAACTCCTATTTTACTGACAGGATGCAGTGCGTCTTTCATAACAATGTGACTTTGGAGTATGTTAAAGTAACGTACAGAGTTCCTCAGGGTTCGGTTCTTGGCCCTACACTTTTCAGCATTTATATGGTGCCGCTAGGTGACATTATACGCAAATACGGTGTTAGCTTTCACTGTTATGCTGATGACACCTAACTTTACACGCCCCTAAAGCTGACCAACACACCAGAATGTAGTCATCTGGAGGCGTGTCTTAATGAAATCAAATAACAGATGTCCAGCCCCCTTTTGTATCTTAACGCTAGGAAAATGGAACTGTTGATTATCGGTCCTGCTAGACACCGGCACTTATTTAACAATACCACTTTAACATTTGACAACAACACAATCATACGAAATGACTCGGTAAAGAATCTGGGTATTGTCTTTTGACCCAACGCTCTCATTTGAGTCACACATTGAGAGTGTTTCTAAAACAGCCTTCTTTTATCTCCGTAATATCGCAAAAATGTGTTTCATTTTGTCCACCAACGACGCTGAGATCATAACTATTGTGTCTCATCTCGATTACTGTAACGTATTATTTTTGGGTCTCCCTATGTCTAGCATTAAAAGACTACAGTTAGTTCAAAATGTGGCTACTACACTTTTGACAAGAACAAGAACGTTTGATCATATTACGCCTATACCAGGGGTCGGCAACCTTTACCAGTCAAAGAGCCATTTTGACCAGTTTCACAAATTATAGAAAACAACGGGAGCCGCAAAATTTGTTTGAAATTTTAAATGAAATAACACTGCATTCAAAGTTTTTTTTACTTTGTGCTATGTATAACCAGGGGTCTCAGACACGCTGCCCACACCTTTATATGAAATTTGAAAGCTGGTGCGGCACGCGGGTTTTAATTGAATGGCGCTTGTCAGCGTCATGCGTGCCGTGATGGTACAGCATATAACGCCCACTTCAACCAGGGCTTCCGCTTGCTCATGTAGGTGACAGCAATGCATACTTGTTCAACAGCCACACAGGTTACACTGACGGTGGCGCTATAAAAAAAACTTTAACACTCTTACTAATAATGCGCCACACTGTGAACCCACACCAAACAAGAATGACAAACACATTTCGGGAGAACATCTGCACCGTAACACAACATAAACACAACAGGACAAATACCCAGAATCCCATGCAGCCCTAACTCTTCCGGGATACATTATACACCCCCGCTACCAAACCCCGCCCACCTCAACCGATGCACAGAGAGGGGGGGGGGGGGGGGGGGGGGGGGGGGGGTTGATGTGTGAGGGAGCAGGGTCGGGGTGGGGGCGGGGTTTGGTGGTAGCAGGGGTGTATAATGTAGCCTGGAAGAGTCAGGGCTGCATGGGATTCTGGGTGTTTGTTTTGTTGTGTTTATGTTGTGTTAAGGTGCAGATGTTCTCCCAAAATGTTTGTCATTCTTGTTTGGTTTTGGTTCAAAGTGTGGAGCATTATTAGTAAGAGTGTTAAAGTTGTTTTATATGGTCACCGTTAGTGTAACCTGTGTGGCTGTTGACCAAATATGCCTTGCTGTCACCCACGTGTGCAAGCAGAAGACGTATATTGTATAACATGTGTTGGACTGACGAGCTATTAATACAGATTGTAGAGAGCGTCAAATGCTGTACCATCATAGCACGCCCTTGTTTTTAGCTGTAAGGGTGAAAATTGATGAATATTAATCCCGGGAGTTTTCTGCGAGAGGCACTAAAATCCGGAAGTCTCACGGGAAAATTGGGGGATTCAGCAAGTAAGCTGCTGAGCCGCATCAGAGTGATCAAAGAGCCGCATGCGGCTCCGGAGCCGCGGGTTGCCGACCCCTGGCCTATACTGACTCACCTGCACTGACTTCCTGTGCACTTAAGATGTGACTTTAAGGTTTTACTATTTACGTATAAAATACAACAACAGTCTAGCTCCATTCTATCTTACTGATTGCATTGTACCATATGTCCCAGCCAGAAATCTGCATTCTAGGAACTCCAGCTTATTAGTAATTCCCAGAGCCCCAAAAAAGTCTGCGGGCTACAGAGCATTTTCTATTCAGGCTCCAGTACTCTGGAATGCCCTGCCAGTCACAGTTAGCTTTGTTACCTCAGTAGAGGCATTTAAGTCCCATCCTAAAACTAATTCATATACTCTAGCCTTTAAAAAGACCCATTTTTTAGACCAGTTGATCTGCCCTTTCTCTTTTCTGCTCTGCCCCCCTCTCCTGCGTGGAGAGGTTATTAGGTGGCTACAGATCAATTTCTACAGAGGCGACGCTAACTGTTCCAAGTCGGGACCCGAACCGCCATTCAGCCCAAACGCCAACACGCAAACAAGAGACATCAACATCACGGCCCACCGAGAAACTCCACTCCCCAATCCAAACCGGGGGCCGCCACAGAAGGGTGAACAGAACACAGCCTCCCTGGAGAGGGAGAAAACAACCTGCAACCCAGCAGGCAGCACGCCCCCAAGCCAACCCACCACCAGTCTGACTGCCCCCAAGCATGCCCGTCAATCCCACCCGCCCAACGTCCATTCCACCAAGTCATCCACCCACCCCAAAAGAACAAATAAACAACAACAAAAACAATCCGAGGAGCTGGTCGCCACCAGTGCCCAGTGCCACCAAACCCTGCACCATCCTGCACGTCCAGAACCCCCTCCCTGCCCATCCCCCACCAGACACCCTATCCGGCAAAAGGCCAGAAGGGCCCAGCCCCGTTCCCTTCACGCTGCAATCAGCAATGTTGGGGCAGCGACACATACACATAACAAACAAAGCAGGCAAAAAAAATAAAGATAAAAAAAACAATTAAAAATTACAATGATAATAATTAGATAATAATACAAAAAATAATTAACATGAAAAATATACAAACTATACATAACAAAACAAAATAATGAATTAAAAATGAATAAATTAAAAATCAAATCAAATTAAAAAATACATACATATACACATACATATATACCGTACCAACATATATACATACAAACACATACATACACAGACACACACACACACATATACATACAGCATACATAATGTATATAAGCAGCTCAACTTGTTACGTCTGGGTCACATGGTTTTGTGGTGGTCGTTTCCCCATGAAGCAGAAGGACGTCAGTAAGCAGTGTGCAGGTATGAGAATAATTTATTCTACAAATTAAGTTAAGTTAAAGTTAAAGTTAAAGTTAAAATGCAAACTCAATTCAACCAGCCTGTGCTGGGAAAGCTCGAGGTAACATAAACATAGCACAAAAAAAACAGGAATCAACCAATAGTGTAGGTAGCAAACAGGAAATACCAATTTAAAAATAACATAACCAGGAAAACGAATCACAACATAGGCGCCAATCCCGTGGGTGCTTCGGGGCCCGAGAACCCACGGACAATGCCGAGCACCCACGTGGGATTGATGGCAAATTCTTTCTCACCACCAAGCAAAAACCGCGCATGCTCAGGCCCCTTCTACACAAATCCCACCTAACCTTATCCCTGTCCACACACACACAATGGTCGTTTAAGACCCCCTCCGTCAGCCGGCGCAATGCGATCTAATACGCATGCGCGGAAAATGTGCATGTCATAGTCACCTCCAGTGTTGCTTTGTGTGCAAGTTCTCAAATGTAACTTATCTGAACAATATCCAGTGTTGTGGTATTTCAATTAACTGGAATCCAGTGTGCTGTGGGGCCCTATTGTAGTGAATACAATAAATTAATCAAATCTTTATTGGACACGTGAAAGTAACCAATGTGACAAATGATATTTTCCATCAATCAATGTAGGGATCTAGATATCTGGTCAGGACACTCGTCACTCTTTTGCCTTCACCTTCATTGTCCATTCCTTTTTGGTGGCTTTATAAACTCTGGACCTAGACGTTGAGTTTGCGACATACATGACGGACAAT